>NW_020954576.1:29419957-29461539 GCF_900497805.2 Vombatus ursinus
ATCTATCTATCTATCTATCTATCTATCTATCTATCTATCTATCTATCTATCTATCTACCTATTTATCTATCACACCCTGTAAGTGTGGAGTCTTCTGAAGGATCTATATCCTAAGTTCTCTTTTCTTTTCTTCTCCTTTCATATCCCTCCTTCCTTTCTCTCTCTCTCTCTCTTTCTCTCTCTCTCTCTCCTCTCTGTTTCTCTCTTTTTCCATTCTCTCCCCCAACTTCATCTCTCTTCCCATCCCACCCCCTAAATTTTCTGGTTTCCCTCCTTAAAGGGAGACGTTATTTTTTCACCTTTGCATGCCCAGCACTTTTCACAATGCCTTGTACATAGTAGGCACTTAATACTTGTCTGTTGACTTAAAGATGATTGTTGAGTCAAATGAAATTCAAGTCATTCTGAAGAATTGGTCAAATTTCCTAGCTGGCTAGGGATATAGATGTGGCCTCATATATTCTTGAAGATTAGTGATTCTCAGAGAAAATGGACATAAGGGAATAGGAAGGAAAAGCCAAGATTTAAAAAAAAAATTACTTCTTTATTTTTTTTAGATGCTGCCTTCTTTCTTTGGGACCCTGAGTATGTGTGTGGCATGTATAGCTTTATATAGCTAGGACTTCCTGGAACTATATTGGAAAGAATTCCCTAAATTAGGAGGAGGATCAGTTGTGGCTTTTCCTGTTTGCTTGGTGTTCTCAAATGAGGTTCTAGATGAACTCTTCAGGCACTCTGAACATATTCAGATTTCAACAGAAATTTGCACACACTCCAACACAAATCAGATAAATAACACACAGGCCACATGGAACCAGGCTACCTAAGCTGTTGGTGTCAGTTATAGTCCATTGAACTGAACTAATGTCATCTTTACTCACAGATGCTTGGTTAAAGGAGAGCAATGCATTAGTTTGTATTGTATCTGAATTAGTTCATCTACCTCTAATTAGAAGTCCAGAATACAGCTTTAGAAATGAGGAAAATTTTTTCTTCTTATTTTTTTTTTTATTAATAATCTGCCTTCCTTCCTGGTTTGCCTTTTGGAAGTAGACAGTCATCAGAAAGGGATTTGAATGCTATCTTGGGTAAATTCTTCTGTACCTCAAAGATATTTGAAATATTTGTTTCCTATCTTTATATACATCTTTGAATGATGGCAAAATCACAGTACCTTGTGTGTACTCAGTGCTTAAATGTGCATCTTCCAGAAACTCAGTGTAACAAGGGGACAATCAATTCATATATATTTGTAGAACACAATCCAGAAGGCTCTGGGTTTGCATGAACTGGGTCTAGTCTTTGGGGCATTTTACAATTCACCCTTTTTGTTATTTTGCTTTGTATTCCTATATAAGGTCGCTCCCTCCCCCCCAACTTTGGAATTTGGCTCATTTTGCTCTTAGTATATTCCCATAAACATCACAATATAGCTCATGTCTAGGCCTATAAAGAGAAGGTAAAAGGGCCCTTGGATCCTATACAACACTTAGGCTAACAATACATTGAATTTAAGATACACTTTCTTCCTTATTTATGTTATTTATTGATGAGATGGATGATAACTCCTCCTATCCCACAAAAGTGGTAGGGACGAGTAGGTTAGCTTTTCCTGGTTATAATTTTCCATCCAGCCACAAAGGGTTATTATCTCCTCAACTAAAGCCACTTGGAAATGAAGATGATATAAAACCAATAAATATTAATAATTCCCAGAGAAGTAATAGAGAGAGAACTTCTGTTATTTACTTATCTGCCTAATGGGGTATATGGAGTGTTAAGGGAGGACTAGCACCTCTTGGCTGGCCAAGACCTTTCCAGGTATGCTCACCTATCTTTGGTGTCCAACCCACCCAACTCTCACCTGTGGCTCCAAGAAGCTACCCCAATAAAACCATCATGACAGACAGGCTAAACCAGGTTGGGGGTAACTGATGGGCCTCAAGCCCATCAGTGAGTTAGGGGGATGTCTACCCCAAGCGTGTGAAGACTTTGCCCTGGCAGAATTGGCAGAATGGGCAGACAAGAACATTTTGTTCCATTAGCCTTGAAGGTGGCTGAAGTAGGTGCGGTGGAGTGTTTAGAGCTTGGTTAGACAATGAACACCGGACTTGGATGGCTCAGGAAGAGAAAGGGAGGCTGATGACCTTGTGCAGCTCTGCCTCACTTAATTCAATTCATGAGCAAGTCAAGACATCACCCCTCATATCATTGGTCCTCTTCAAAAACAAAGGACAAACAACAATCTGCCTAACGCTTAATGGTAGATGGATTTATTTTATTTTTGTTTTGAATAAAACTTCTTGGGACATTATGGTCAATGCTTTTGAATTGTCCTATTGATGCCAGATGATTATTCTGTTCAGTGGAGTGATTTTCCAGAGGCTTCTGGCTATTGACTCAGACAAGTAATAGTATGGACTTCTGAAAGGCAATCTCAGCCTGGTATCTCCTACACATCGGCGATTGTGGAAATCCCTATGGTGGGGCACCTTTCTCCACCAAGCACCCATAGTTGCTGGGAAAGCCAAGGTCATCAAAAATTCTAAATAGACATAGAATCATAAATCTAGAGCCAAAAGAGACCACAGATGCTATCTAGCCCAACCCCCACATTTTACATATGGGATATCAGCAACAAAATTTGAAATCAAATCTTTTAACTCCAGAGCCAATGTCCTCTCTGCTATACCATACAACTCTTCTTCTTTTTTCTCAGTGAATCAGAGATCACTCAGTTCTAAGGTGACACATGTCCTGGATGTGTTTTCAGAAGACCTGGTTTTGAGTTTTGATTTTGCCATTGACTCATCATTGACCCAGATTCTGAGCTAGTGGCTTGATATCTCTGATCCTCAGTTTCTATATCTCTAAGATAAGGACATTGGTCTAGATGTCCTCTAAATTTCCCTCCCTTTATAACATCCTCTGATTCTGTGAGAGAAGGATTTGTATCTCTGGCATTGTACAGAGGGCAATTGTCTGCAGGGTGCCTTGGTTGGGCCCCACCAAAACCTCTCCTTGAACTCTCCCCTTACACACATGACTCACTTTGGCCACCCAGGCCTCTAGACATAACATAGGATTCCTGCTGTGTGGTGGCATTAAATAGGGGCAGGAAATTAAAACTTTACAAAAAACAACAGCTGAATTCCTGTCTTATAAGGTAATGGGATTATTAGCACAGAATGGTAACAATGAGGTACTCTGGGAGAGGAAGGAAATAGCAGCTATAGCAGTGATAGCAATACCCTACATACAAAAGCTGATCACAAAACTAAGGTCTAGGACCCTTGGCAAATTAGCAGGCTGGAATCCCTTCTGAAGGGGAAAGAGCCACTGACAATGAGTTTCTGCCTGTCTTCCTCCAGGAGAAAGAGAAAATGAATTGTAAGACACAGACATCTTGGCAAACCAGTAACCTCTCTAGAAATTCTTCTGCATATGTTTAGAATGGAATGATTAACTTAAAGCCAGCTGGGACAGTTTTCATGATGTCAGTCCTGAGGTAGAGTTTCACAGAGTTCTCTACTTTCTGGGAAAGTATCCTCTAGGGCAGGCTATCTCCAAGGGAACTGGGCAAAGGCCTGACTGCTTTCTAGGGAGATCAGAACCCACTGGGTGCCAAGTGTATGACCAAATATTAAAGTTGGAAGATGAGGAAGAGAGATTTCATATTGTTGACTTCTTCTGTAGACAAATGTCAATCTGCCATCTTTGTGCTTTTGTACTGGCTGTACCTCATCTTGGGATGCTTTTCCTCTTTGTCTCTGCTTCTTGGAATCCCTGGTTTCATTAAAGATTCGACCCAAGTGCTTCCTTCTGCATGAAGCCTGTCTTGGTTCCCCCTTTTACTCCTAGCTTATCCTCTAAGGTTACCTTGTTTCTGTATACAATGTAACTAATATAATAAAAAGCAGTGTAACATAACATAATATAATACAATATAATAATATAATGTAATACAATGCAATAAAATATGTAATGTTATGTAATATAATATATAATACAATATAATATAGCATAATATAGCATATAATACAATCTAGCACAATATAATATAAAAATAATAACTAAAAGTTAACATTTCATTTATCTAGTGCTTCCTATGTGCCAGGCACTGTGCTGAGTTCTTTACAATTACTATCCTATTTGATCCTCACAACAACTTGGGAGGCAGGTGTTATCCTCATTTTACGTATGAGGAAACTGAGGCGAACAGAAGTCAAATGATTTGCTCAGGGTCACACAGCTAGCAAGTGTGTGAGGTTGGATTTGAATTCAGATCTTCCTAACTCCAGGCCCAGCACTCTATTCACTGTACCACTTAGCTGCCCTGTAGTATAAAATAACATGATGAAATATATATTGCCTCCCCCATTGGAATATAAAATTCCTTATAGAAAAAGATAGTTTCAACCTTTTGCCTTCCTGGCGTCTGACATGTAGTAGATGCTTGCTTGCTTGATGAGAACCATAGAGTTTGAGGACCATTGGTTCTTGGAATCACAGCATGTGGAAGTTGGCAGGGACCTCAGTGGTCCTCTGGTCTAACTAATAAACCAAAGGAATCTCAACTACAACATGCCAAACAACTGATCATCCAACTTCTGCCCGAAGACCTCCAAACTGGATGAACACGTTTCCCCTTGAAGCCTCCTGTTTCACTTGTGGCCAGCTCTAATTGTTATGCCTCAATTGACCTCTTTGCAACTTTAACTTGTTGTTTCTAGTCCAGCCCGGTTGGAAGAAAGGAAAGAAGGAAGGAAACAAGCATTTATTAAGCACCACTATGTGCCAGATATAGTGCTAAGCATTTTACAAATATGATCTGTTTTGATATTCAGGGACTGTGGGGCTAACAAAAGGAGCCTAACCCCTCTTCCACATGAAAACCATTCAGATACTTGAAGACAGTTATCATATCCCCTATCTAAATTTTCAGAATAGACTGCTGGTTGAACTGAGAAATCTCTCACTATCTTCCTTCCATCTCATCTCATATGTGATTGCTCCAGGCTGATAGGTGGTACAGAAGAGTGCTGGACTAGGGATCAGGAAGATATGAGTTCAAATCTAGCCTCAGACAGTTTCTAGCTATGTGACCTTGGGCAAGTCACTAACCCTTGTTCTGCCTCAGTTTCCTCATCTTTGAGTTGAAGATAATAGTGGCATCTACCTCCCAGAATTGTTGTGAGGATCAAATGAGATCACATATATAAAGTGCTGTGCAAACCTAAAGGCACTGTATAAATCCTATCTGTTGTTATTATTATAGAACAAGTTAAATGGAGACATGGTTTTGGTATTCTTGGAACTTAAGATTCAAGACAGAGAGGAATATTAGCAAAATAAATGTCTAATCCAATCTGTCTTACCAAACTGAGTCAGAGAGCTTTTCATTGTACTAGAGAGTGGAGAAGAGTACATAAGAGATATTGTAGAAATGGAATGGAAAGGACTTGGCATCTGATTTTGTGGTGGGGATGGGATGAGAGAGAAGGGAAAATGAAAGATGACTCTTAGGTTATTTGGAGACTGAATGATTGAGAGGACAGTGCTACCATCCACAGAGGTGGAGAAATTAGAAGGAAGAACTGGGCTCTTCTCCAAGATGGAGGTTCCAAGGAGAACTCACTAATGAGAGAAGAGTAATCAGGCAGCTCAATGGTTGAGTCTTACCACTTGATAATCAACAAGAGATGGCTAAAAGAATTGCAGCACAGTAGTAAAGGCCTAACTGAGGTTAGATAGCATTAATTTATGACAGACCAGGATATCACTAGAGCTAAGGAAAAGCACAAAAAAGCACAGGCTTTCTCCAGAAATACTCACTCTATACAGAGTAGAGAAAGCAAATGGTTGGAAATACACGTTATTGGAATTGACCAAAAGGAGAGACATGTATGACACATGTTTTCTTTGGGAACTGTATTTTCCAGAAGCCTATGCATTAGCTTACCAGCTTTTGGGCTTTCTGTTTTGAGCAGAGGATAGGAATCTCATGGTAGAATCAGATGTAGGGTTAGGAAACTAGGGTAAGGAGGGGGAGATAGGAATAAAATGGTGTCTAGGACCTGCCTCTGACAAAAGTTGGGTATTTTTGAGCTTTTGGCAGATTTGAATTACTCAGATCTTCTTCACTGTCAATTTTTCTTTTCCTTTTCTACCCAATACTACTTGAACTGCTAATATCTAGCTCCTCTAGGGGACGGAATCTGAGAAGAAATTTGCATGTATCATACCATATGTACCTAACCTATTGACAATAGTTATGTTCACTTGGTTTCTGAATATTGTTGCTTATGCTTGCCTGCCTTGGAATTTCACTAGTTAGGGACTGGTAGTACATGGGGAGCACTGTCCCTCTCTGTCTCTCCTAATCTTGGATGCAAATTAAATTGACTGATTTAAAGCCCTGTTATCCATTTCATGGGCATGGAACATATTTCAGCCCTAATTCTGGGTTGGAATACATTTGCAATAATTAATTGTACTAACTATTATGTACTTAGGGTTAGAACCTCTTGAATGTAATTAGCAGATTTATGCAAAACAGCCTAGCCCTTCATAATTCAAGGATCTGTAATTTCACCAGTGGAAATACTCTTCACTGATGAAGATCATAAGGGGGTCTTTTTGAGTTGCTGTGGTTTAAAAACAAAAGCAACAATAACAACAAAAACAGCAAACAAATATGTTCATCCAGCGGTCAACTTTCTAGTGATGAACCCTTCTAAACTTAGCTACATTGGTCATAAGAGCATAGACTTAGAGCTGGAACAGATCATAAAGGTCAAAGATTCTGATCTTTGCATTTTACAGATGATAAAACTAAAGCACAGAGTAGTTAAATGATGTACTCAAGGTCACAAAGTTAATAAGTGTCTGAGGCAGGATTTGAGAAGCAGGATAGTAGCTTTTATAGCTTAAAATTTCACTAAGACTTTGGGGCCACCCTGTATAGCGCTTTATGGTTTGTGGGTTTTAAAAATTTTTTTTATCCGTTATCTCATTTGAGCTTTACGGAAACATTGTGACGCATGACAGGTATTATTCCCATTTTATAGATGAGGAAACTGAAGTTCAGTTACTTGCCCAATGCCACATAGCTTGTAGCTCAGTAAATAGGACTTGACCATCATCTGGTATCAAATCTGGTGGTCTTTCATCATGCCACACTGCCCCTGCTAACTGAAACCTACTAAATTACCCCACTCTTGTCTCTTCTACAACTAAAGCAACCTTAATTTCATTCTTCTTTTCTCATAGATCCTAGTCTTCATAGGATTATAGGGTTTGGAGTTGAAAGAGATCATTGAGATTAACCTACTAATTTTACAGATTAAGAAACTGAGGACCAGAGTAAGCAAAGTGATTGATCCCAAATTACATAAGCTATTGCTACTAAGTAGTAGCAGCTAGGTAGTGCAATGGATAGAGCAGTGGACCTAGAATCAGGAAGACCTGAGTTCAAATGTAGCCTCAGACACTTACTATCTGTGTGACCCTAGGCAAGTCATTTAACCTTGTTTGCCTCAGTTTTCTCATCTGTAAAATGAACCGGAGAAGAAGATGGCACAACACTCCAGTATCTTTACCCAAGAAAACCCCAAATGGAGTCATGAAGAATTGGACACAATTGAAACAATTTAACAACAAAAACTAAATAGCAAAGACGGTCATGGTTTTGAACCACCACTGATCTGTTTTGATTTGTTGTTTTTAAGTAGTATTTCATAAATTACAGCCACATATCACCAGAAGAATATTGGTTTTTTAAAAGGTGGGTCTTTGTTTTAGGGAGAAATGAGATCATTTAAAGGACTATACAATTTTCAAAGGAAATCTAGCCCATTATTCAGTTCTGAGCCCAACTCATTATCCATTTTCCATCGTTCATATAGACCCATATACAACTATATATTGTTGTTTGGGCAATAAACAGTCTTCATTCTCATTCATTTGATTTTTCATACGTAGATAGATTGCATTTAGGAGGCTCTGCTATGTTTTGTGATATCACATCAGCACAATAGAAGAACAGGGAGGACCTCACCAATTATAAGGAATCCCTCTTCAATTTGGATACTATTTTAGACAGACTTCCTGACAGTGACAAGCACTTTTGGTGGCTTGTCTCTTCGTCCTTTATTCCTCACTTGGTATTAATGATCAAGGTTATTCAAACAAGGTCATCTCTGTTGTTATATATTTCATTTATTCTTGTATGACTTTGGCATATGCATGGGAGACACCTTGTTGGAGGTGGCATTTTGCTTTTATGAACCAGATGCATACTTGCAGTCAACAAACAATAAGCACAGCGGGATCTTGTATTCTCTACATTTTTCAGTCAAATATATAACTATAAAAATGTGGCCCTGCTGCTGTGAACATTATGTTCAAAAATCTGAATTTGTAAAATGGGTAAATGATGGATGGACTATTAACATTGCAAAAGGGTTATTTGCTTTACACGAAGACCTCACCATCAGATACCTTTAAGGAGTTGCCTTCCATAGTTTATTTTAAATATGACCTTCAATAACAAAAATTCAATTCATAGACAATTTTTCAAGAACCTATGTCTTGCATAATATGAGACAAAGGTTTACAGGCTGTTTTAATGAAGGGTACATAAGTGATTGGGATAGAAGGCTGATAACAGAGATAAAATCACAGGCAAAGGACAACCTTGGCACTAGTGAAAGGGAGATGATCTGTTCAAACCATCCAGAAAGACAGGTAAATGTCAGATTGAGGGCAACATTCTCCTTTACCCTGGTTCTTATATCTTGTGCTCTCAGTTTCAGACCCCTAATTCCTAAAGAAGCCAGGCTAGGGACTAAAAGTTTTTTCTCTGTTCTACAGATCCCTTTATTCCTATAACTGGCATTAAGGAAGTAATGAACCAGAGACAAGTCACTCCCCTCTCTCCCAAGCAGTTGGTGATTGAAGGCAGAGACTTCCTTTGCAAGACAATCAGTCCAATTAGTCCAAGCCATCTACATTTTTCTGCTTCTACTTCGTCTCCTTTCACCCTATTCTTTTTTAAAATTAAATCTTTTTTTTAATCAGCAAAAATCCTCCTTCTTTCCCTCTTCTCCAGTTGAGAATGAGAGAAAAACAAATACTGCATTATAAACATGTACGGTCAAGCAAAACAAATTTCCCCATTGTCCATGTCAAAAAAAAATTATGCTTTATTTGTTATTCTGATTTTTTCACCTATCTATCAGGAGATTGGCAGTATGTTTCATCACAATTTCTCTGGAATTGTGGTTAGTCATGCTTATCAGAATTCTTAAGTGTCATAAAGTTGTTTGTCTTATAATCTTGTCATTAAAAATTGTTATACTGGTTCTGCTCACTTCACTCTGCATTAGTTCATACAACTCTTCTTAGGTTTCTCTTGAAAGAATTGCGGGAATCGAACAAACCAAATTGATTTCATCTTGTGACTTAATTCTGAATCTAGCTCAGTTCCCTTTCTATTCAATTATAGGTCTGGTCCAATTTCTGTCTTGTGAAAAAACTTTATTCAATTGTGGAAACTGTGAGAAAACTTTATTTCATTGTTTGAACCTAGCTCTGCACAGCTGGGAAGTTGGACCACCTCTACCTATTGCTTAGAGACCCTTAACTAGGACCTATGCTGATCAGAGACCAAGCAAATCCAAAGATCAATGCAAAGAGTTTTCTCACAATTATCCATCTCAAATAACCCATATATTTTATCTGAAAACTGGCCCCATACTGGTCAACCAGTTATTGTCTCCATGTTCCTTTGATTGAATACAGACATTTGGGGGAGTGATGATGGGGTACGGGCCCAAGCTGAGACCTTTGCTCCTTACGCCAAAGAGTTTGGGTCACATTTGTTAAAGGCCCCAGAAAACCTTCCCTTGAACTCTCCTTGAATTCTCCTACTTGATCAAGGAAATCTCTAGCATTTGCCTGAGGCTATAATGCTATCAACTGGCCTTTCAAAGAATCCAATCTCCCAATTCTCTGTTACCCTTAACCAAGCCCAGCCCTCCATTGGCTATTACGTCCTGATGGCTCCCAGCTGCCTCCCACCCTTCATCTTATCTAGACCTCACTCTGGATCTCCCTGTCATTCCCATGAAGATACCGCTTTTCCCAGACCCCTCCTCCAGTCACCCCAAACTACTTGGCCACTCCTAGATCCCTCCCACAGTCTTTAAGGTCCATCTAGCCTCCATTAAGGTGCTCAGATTCTTATAATCTAGCCAAGGCTATGATTCTCAAAATCTAGCCCACTTGCATTAGTAATACAAATGCTCAGGTTCCTTAAGAGTCTGGCCAATATGGCAGATCTTTAATAAACCTTGTCTTTGGCTGAAAAAAGACTTGGGTCAAATTCATTCGGGCAGGACTTGTATTTCTTGCTCTTGATATTTTGGGGTCCCAGCATCCCTGAATCTCAACAGTGAAACACCTCTTTTTCTGATGTCTGGGAATTATACTTTTTCACTTATCTTAATCCCAACTCAGAAAGCCTCTAATCATTCTTCTAATTTGAAATCAGATTATCTAACCTTACATCCTGTTTTATATGTTGTTTGTTGTTTTCTTATAATACATAAAAACCTGTCTCCCCCTATACTCAGGGTCCAGTGACAAGCTGAGGTAGGCCTGGTCCTGATTTATTATGCAATTGGCATATATTACTTAATAAATTGATTCATTCAGAAACTTGAACCTTTTCCTCAGTTATTTCATTTTTTACCCACCACACTCTGAAACCATTTCCTTCATAATTTCTTACAGCATGATAGTATTCCATCACTTTCATATGCCATAATTTGTTTAGCCATTACCCAATTGATGGGAACTATCCCTCCCCTTCTCCAATTTCCAATTCTTTGCCACCACTAAAAGAGCTATGAATATTTTTGTATATTCTTAGAGTTTGTTTTACCTAGGACTATTCTTCTCTTAAGCTACCCTCTCACTAATTTCCTCTTCTCCATCCTTCTTGCCCTCTTATTTCTCTGCTGAGTGAAATGTATTCTATACTCACACATTCATTTATACAAATTTCTATTGTTCATCCAAATTATATGAGATAATTTTTCTTAAAAATTCCCCCCTTTTTGCTCCTCAGTGTATTCTTCTTCCCTCTCCATTCTTCTTTTAAGATCATCAGGGCATAACAGAAGCGCTCCAGGTCTTCTGTCTAATTAGACTCTCTCTGTGGCTGTTGATAAAGATAGAATTCATAGGGGACACATGCATTATCTCCCCATATTAGAATGTATGGAGTTTGTCGTTATTTAATTCCTTATGATTATTAATTCATGTTTACATTTTTGTGTTCCTGTTGACTCCTGTGTTAGCACTTCGAAGTTTTTACTCAGCTCTGATCTTTTCATCAGGAATGCTTAGAAGTCCTCTATCTCATTAAGAGTTCACTTTCCCCCTGTAGTATTATATTCAGTTTTTCTGGGTAAGATATTACATATCTTTTGCTTTCAGAGCAGAGTCTCAGTTCCAGATCAATATAAAGCCTGAAGAGGAAAAACAAGGACAGAAATCCTAGACCAAATGGAAGTTTGCAGTTCTACCACTTTGAACCAGCCAAACTTTCCATCTGGCTAATAGTAGCTGAATCTAGCAGTGGTTTACTGACATTCCAAACAGGGTAAGCCTATAGGCATGCTTCTCAGAGCCAACCTCAAGGCAGGAACTTGCATAGTTCAGACCTGGGAGGCAGTAATAAGACTTTGCCCTGGATCGGACAACTTTGGGAGTCAGTCAGTCACTTAATATACATTTACTAAGTACCTACTGTATTCCAGGTTTTGGGGTGTTAGTCACTGAAAGCTTGCAGGTCCCCAGACCCTGTGATCCTGGAATAATTTAATGCTCAATATCCCAGGAAAGCAGCAGCAGGATCAGCATAGGTATTTCATCCAGAAATCCACAAAGCTTGGCTTTAACATCAGTTTGGAACCCAGGGAAGAATGAGTAAACAAGGAAGAATCTTACCATAAAAAGCTTTTCTAGTGATAAGGATGTTCAAGGCACAATCCAAGAAAAAGAAAATGAATACAAAATTTCTGCAAGCAAATCCTCAAGGGAAAACACAGCCTGGACAAAAGTTTAACTAGAATTCCTGGGAGAAATGAAACAAGAGTTTTTAAAGGGAATTTATAATGTTTTTATAAATGAAAGAAAAACTAGAGGGAAAAATAGAAAAGAAATGAGAACTTTGCAAGAAAGAATTGGAAAGGGAATTAACAGCTTGGCACAAGAGGTACAAAACCCTGCCCAAACAAAAAAACTCCCTGAAAATTAGAGTGGAAGTAACAGAAGCTAATGATTCCATGAGACCGCAAGAAATATTAAAGCATAGCTGCTGCTCGCCCTGAAATTCCATGCTTAAGTTCAGGCCCCTCCTTAGTCTGCTCTGGGGATAGTGAAAGACAGAACCATCAGATGGCACCTGTTCCTGTGTCCTACACAAGTTTAGGCCCTTCTATATGGATTCTAGGACATCCTCTTGATTGGGTGCATAGCTTCACCACGTGTTAGAATGCTCCACACCAAGACCTCTGGCTAATCCCTATTCCCAGTCTTCACAGACCTCTCAATTTGTCTCCTTATGCCAACCAAAGCTGAAAAAAAATGATTCAATGTGATTTTTTTGTCTTGGATTTCCCAATCAGAATTTGGGCAGGTATGTCTTCTAGATCTGTTTGATCTGTTTGAAGGAGTTTTGTGTTTTTTTGTGGGGTGGGGAGGACAGGGAGCTTACTATAAAATTTCCTGCTACACTGCTATCTTGGCCCTCTCAATTCATTCTAAAACCTTACAGGCCAACTTCTGATCTTAACCTTCAGCTGAAACTGCTCTCTCCCACAATCACCAAAGGTCTCTTTAATTGCCAAATCAAATGCCCTTTCCTTAATTCTTATTCTTCTGGCTCTCTCTGCTGCTTTGGCCAGTGTTGATTATTCTCTCTCCTGGACATTTTCTTCTTTCTAGGTTTTTGTGACTGTTTTCTCTTGTTTCTCTCCCTACCTATGTGACTGTTCCTTCTCAGTCTCCCTGTCCCTGCCACTGCCCCCTTTTAAAACATAAAGTTCAGAATTCTTTTTATGCCTTAACTTTTTTTTTTGTTTTTGTTTTGAAAATGAGCATTGGGTATTTCAACTTCAATTGATAAACATTTATTAAGCACCTACTATGTACCAGGCACTGTGCTAACATATAGTATTGCCATATCATATGTACTTTATAATTGCATATTTTAGTAACAAATTAAATTAGTGATATTTTAGATAATTCATTCAGTGTATTTATGAATTGAAATTTAAAAAAAATCAAAATGTACTTTTCACTAGGATAAATAAATAAAATCCAGTCAAATCTACCTATATAAGTTAAAATTAGCTTTTGTAAATTAAATTGTGATGGTCTATAGCTTGCATTGCTTGTACTTCTCACCCCACTACTGTTCATCTTTTGTTAAAAACATATTTTCACATTAGTCATGTTGTAAAGAAGAGTTAGAACCAATGGGAGGAACCAGGAGAAAGAAGAAACAAGACAAAACAAAAAAAAAAGAGAGAGAGAGCAAATAGTATTCTTCGATCTGCATTCAGACTCCACAGTTCTTTCTCTGGATGTACCACTGTTCATCTTATAGGCTAAGAATTAAAAAAGGAATTTATTAAGATTTTATTACATTGACATGTTTCTCATTCCACATCATCTTTGTCCAAGCTCTATGCACTTAACATTCTCTGATTGATTGTTGGTAGTTTAGTCAGAAGCATCTGGAACACTGATGGTGGAAGTTTGCTATAAAATTTGCAATGACTTCTGTGGGTGCCCACAGATGGTAATGTCATTTGTCAAGTGATCAGCATCTTTTTCCTATTTACATTGGGCTACTAACTCCTCACCAAGTTCCATCTCTTCAAGGAAGAACTTCCGGACATCTTCAGTGTCTTTAAGGTCAGATAACTTTGGATGTCCAGCTCTCTGTCTTTGGCAAGCTTATATTTCTTTCTTTACTCTTAGAACATATTGAAGTTAGGATCCCTCTGTCTCTTGTGGTCAAAGTAAATGGAATAGCTGATAATAAGGGCCCCAAACATACTAGTACTGATATCATTCCTACAGCCCACCACATTTCTGGTTGCTGCTCTTGGTGGAGATAGAAACCATCCTCTGCTGAACCCCAAACCAAGTAACTTGTCTTGCTCTTCTTCCTCCTCTTTTCCTGGGTCTCCATCTAGGTCATGCCCATCAGCCATGGTGTCTCCAAAGGGTTTGTCTTGAGCACTCTTCTCCCTCTTTATTATCTTTCTTGTTAATTTCATCAACTCCAATGGGCTTGATCATGCAGATGAGTCTAAGATCTCCATACCCAGTCTGAACCTCTCTCCTGAGCCTAAGTCTTGTATTTTTGGATATGATGAACTGGATGAACTATAGAAATCTCAATCTCAGTGTATCCAAAACAGTCCTCATTACCTTTTCCCTCATCCCCTACAACCCTTAATGTGTTGAATTTTCCTGATACTGTCAAGAGCATCACCATCATCTCAGTCACCCAGGCTCACAATCTTAGTGTCATCCACAACTCCTTGGTTCCATTCACTCTGCATGTACAATCTGTTGAGAAGTCTTCCTTTGTATCTCTCCTATAATGTTTCCTTCTACTGCCCTGGTGCAGGTTCCCATCACCTTTTGCCTGGACTATTACAATAGCCTCCTTGTTCGTCTGCTCATCTCAAGTCTCTCCCCATTCCAGTCCATCCTCCACTCAACTGCCAAAGTAGCTTTCCTCTAGCACAAGTCTTACCATGTCACCTCACTAAATCTCAATGGCTTTCTGTTTTCTCTAGGATCAAATAGAAAACTCTCTGTTTAACATTTAAAATCCTTTACAACCCAGGCCCTTTTCAACCCTACCAGTCTTCTTATACTTTACTCCCCTCTATGTACTTTATGATACAGTGACAATGACCTTGCTGTTTCTCCATTGCTGGACTCTATGCCATTTCACTGATTATGCCCAATTTCTAGAATTTGCTCCCTCTTCACCTCTGCCTCCTAGCTTCCTTCAAGTCTCAGCTCAAATTCCACCAAGAGGTGTTTCCTGGTCCTCCCTACTGGTACCTTCCCTTTGAGATTAACTCCTATGTATACTGTACGTACACGATTATTTGCATGTTGTCTCTCTCATTAGACTGTGAGCTCCTTGAGGGCGGGAACAAGACTTTTGTCTTTCTTTGTGTCCCCCACATTTAGCACAGCATCTGGCATATAGTAAGTACTTAATAAATGGTTTTTAATCAATTATTATTAAATCAGTTGGTGATTATTAAATGAGAAGGTAGGGACCTAAAAAATAAAAACGGTGTCTTTAAGAAATCTATTCCAATGTTCAATGAATCCTTTTGTTTGGGGATGACAGGGCAAATGAAAGTGCCAGGTGGTATTATAATATTTAGCCCAATCCTGCATGTTGCTACGGACATAGTTTCCTTAAACAAAGAAAATTGTGGAGGGGTGGCCTTAAGAAATGGGTTTCTTTACATTATTCAAGGGAATAGTTAGTCAAGGGTGTGCTGGAGTGAGGCTACTTGTTAAATTTTCAGTGTGAACAATTATACCTTGTAAATTGGCAAATGCTACAGATCAGAGCTTGATTATTGCTTTGTTGAGTGTCTAGACTTAAGAAAGTGATGGAGAACATTTTAATAATGCAGATTAAAATTAAATGTGTGTTGTGAGCACATTTCTCCTCCTCCCAGACCTAGTTAAACATTTACCAGCACACCATTGGTCATAGGTGAATGCTAATGTGGTCCACCTAAATATAGAATATCAACAAAGTTCCACCACTGATCTAGAGCTCATAGTGACACCCCTTTAAAAGTCTGGTCATCAAGCCTCTCCACTTCTGCCTACTCAGTGAGATTGCAATGGAACTACTTTGTGCTTTAAGAAATGATGAGCAGGGGGCAACTAGGTAGTGCAGTGGATAGAGACTGGCCTTGAAGTCAGGAGGACCTGAGTTCAAATCTGACCTCAGACCAAACACTTGACACTTACTAGCTGTGTGACCCTGGGCAAGTCACTTAACCCCAATTGCCTAAAAAAACAAAAACTAAAACTAAAACAAAAAAGAAATGATGAGCAAAATGATCTTTAAAAAAAAAACACATGGATAAACACACAGAATGAAGAATGAAATCAGCAGAAGCAAGAGAACGTTGTATATGGTAACAACAATATTGTCTTAAGAACAGCATTGAGTGAATAAGTCATTTTGACTATTACAAATGCCCAAATTAACTACGAAGGATATATGAAGGAAGACATTATCTGCATCCAGAGAAAGAACCATTAAATAGGAGTATTTATAGAATGGTTTTACATGCACACACACACACACACACACACACACACACACACACACACACACACCTTCCTAATGGTAGCTACTTCAGTGGTGAGGGGCGGGCGGGGACAGACAAAAAAAGGAAAAAAAGAAAGTTACATGATTAACTTTATTACATATTTTAAAGGAATAAAAAGTTGTGGTTTCATGTAGAATCATCTTTTTTGCCATTCTAATATGTTATGGAAATGCTTGTGTTTTTTTTCTTAAGTTCAGATTAAAATAAATAAAATAAAAGAGAGCCCAAGATTCTATATGAATGAAGACTTATTAATTCCTCCCATATAAAGCAGCCTCTTAGGCTATCCAAGCAGCTTGAAGTTCAGTCCACTGGGTAGACTGTCCAGACCCTCTTTCCTTTAGGGGATTACCAGAAGTTTTGTTGAGCTTGGCAAAAATACCAGTAGTAGACACCATGCCCCTTGCCCCAAAAGGAAGGTTCAGTGCATTAACTTTACATGCATAAACATTAAGTCACTAATGATGTGCCACCTACTCATCCCTTCGGACTTGTGGCCCTTGCAGAATGGATTACACATTTGATACCATGTACATGAGAGTAGTTTTATAATCCGTGAAGTACAAACCAGATACAAAGAATTTGGTAGCAGAAATAGTGGCAGGAATGAATGAAATGAATGAAAAGCATTTATTAAGTACTTACTCTTCCCTGGGGACACAGATGCAAAAGCTAGGCAATCTCAGACAACAAGGAACTTCTAAAGGGGGAGGCATTTATAGGGGAGTGATCGGCAATGGCACAACTCAATAAACTCCAGTGGCTCTCTGGTACCTCCCAGTAATCCTCTGTTTTGCTTTTAAAGCTCTTTATAACCTGGCCCCCTTCTATCTTCTCAATCTTCTTACACTTTACTCCTCTTTATATATTCTGTAATCCAGTGACCTTGGCCTTCTTGTTGCTCCTCACCCAAGACACCTCATTTCCTACCTCTGCTTTGTGCCTTTTCATTGACTATCCTCCATGTCTAGAATGCTCTCCCTGTTTATCTTTTCCTCTTGGCTTCCCAGTCTTCCTTCAGATCTCAGCTAAAATAGCACCTTCTTCAAGCAGCCTTTCCTACTGCTAGTGCCTTCCTTCTGAGATCATCTCTAATTTTTCCTGTCTATATCTTGTTCGAACCCAGTTGTTTGCATTTCCTCCCAAAAGATTGTAAGCTCCTTGACAGCAGGTACTATTTTTGTCTTTTTTTTTTATCCCCAGTAGTTAGTACAGTACCTTGAACATAGTAGGTACTTATTAATTCTTGTTGACTTTGACTTGACCCATGTAGAATTGCAAGGGAAAAATTTATAAGCAACTTTGATCTTCACTTGAGAAAGTAACTCAAAGTCACCTTCTTGGCAGTTACCAGGCAATTTAGAATTGGCTACTATCCTCTATACATGGTATTCTTTTTTTTCCCTCCATTTTCTTTTTTTTTCTTTTTTTAATTTTTTAAAATTAACTTATTTATTTTAGTTTTCAACATTCACTTCCACAAGATCTTGAGTTCCAATTTTCTCCCCATTTCTCCCCTCCACCCATCCCAAGATGGCATGCATTCTGAATACCCCTTCCCCTGATCTGTCCTTCCTTCTGTCACTACCACCCTGCCCCCCACCTTCTCTTATCCCCTCCCCCTTCTATTTTCCAGTAGGGCAGAATAGATTTCTATACCCCAGTACCAGTATATCCCAGTTGCAATTTTTAACATTTGTTTTTAAAACTTTGGATTCCAAATTCTCTCCCTTCCTGCCTGCCCACCCACCCTCATTGAGAAGGCAAGCAACTTGATACAGGTTATACATGTGTAGTCATGCAAAACATTCCCATAATAGCCATGTTGCAAAAACTAACTATATTTCCCTTCATCCTATCCCTCCCTTCATCCTATCCCACTCTCCATTTATTCTCTTCTCTCCTTTGACCCTGTCCCTCCTCAAAAGTGTTTGCTTCTGATTATTGCCTCCCCCAACCTGCCTTCCCCTTTGTCATCAACCCCCCTTTTCCTCTTCCTCACTGTTTTCCTGTAGGGTAAGATAGCTTTCCATACCCAATTGAGTATGTATGTTATTTCCTCCTTAAGCCAAATCCAATGAGAGAGAGTAAAATTCACTCATTCCCTCTCACTTCTCTTCTCTTCCCCTCCACAGTAAAAGCTTTTTCTTCCCTGTTTTATGTGAGATAATTTACCCCATTTTATCTCTCCCTTTCTCCTTCTCCCTGTACATTCCTTGCTCACCCTTTGATTTTATTTTTTGGATATCCTCCCTTCACATTCAACTCACCCTGTGCCCTCTGTCTAGATATATATTCCCTCCTACTACCCTAATACTGAGAAAGGTCTCATGAGTTACACATATCATCTTTCCATGTATGAATGTAAATAGTTCAAGATTAATAAGTCCCTTATGATTTCTCTTTCCTATTTACCTTTTCATGCTTCTTTTGAGTTTTGTATTTGAAAGTCAAATTTTCTATTCAGCTCTGGTTTTTTCATCATGAATGCTTGAAAGTCCTCTATTTCACTGAATGTTCATTTTTTACCCCAGAAGGATTATACTCAGTTTTGCTGGGTAGGTGATTCTTGGTTGTAATCCTAGTTCCTTTGACATCTGGAATATCACATTCCAAGCCCTCTGATTCCTTAATGTAGAAGCTGCTAAATCTTGTGTCATCCTGATTGTGTTTCCACAATGCTTGAATTGTTTCTTTCTGGCTGCTTGCAATATTTTCTCCTTGACCTGGGAACTCTGGAATTTGGCTATAATATTCCTAGGAGTTTTCCTTTGGGGATCTCTTTCAGCAGGTGATCAATAAATTCTTTCAATTTTTATTTTACCCTCTGGTTCTAGAATACCAAGGCAGTTTTCCTTGATAATTTATTGAAAGATGGTATCTAGGCTCTTTTTTTGATCATGGCTTTCAAGTAGTCCAATAATTTTTAAATTATCTTTCCTGGATCTATTTTCCAGGTCAGTTGTTTTTCCAATGAGATATTTCACATTGTCTTCTATTTTTTCATTCTTTTGGTTTTGTTTTATAATGTCTTGATTTCTCATAAAGTCATTAGCTCCCATTTGCTCCATTCTAATTTTTAAGGAAGTATTTTATTCAGGGAGCTTTTGGACTTCCTTTTCCATTTGACCAATTCTGCTTTTTAAAGTGTTCTTCCCCTCATTGACTTTTTGGACCTCTTTTGCCATTTGGGTTAGTCTATTTTTTTAAGGTGTTATTTTCTTCAGTATTTTTTGGGGTCTCCTTCAGGAAGCTGTTGACTTGTTTTTCATGATTTTCTTGCATCACTCTCATTTCTCTTCCTAGTTTTTCCTCTACTTCTCTTACTTGCTTCTCAAAATCCTTTTTGAGCTCTTCCATGGCCTGGGACTGATTCATATTTTTCTTGGAGGCTTTGGATGTAGGAGCTTTGGCTTCATTGTCTTCTTCTGGTTGTATGTTTTGATCTTCTTTGTCACCAAAATAAGACCCTATGGTCTGACTTTTTTTGCACTGTTTGCTCATGTTCCCAGCCTATTACTTGAGTTTTAAACTCTTTGTTAAGATACGGGTCTGTTTCCAGTGTGGAGAATGTACTGTCCCAAGCTTCAAGGGTTTTGTGCAGCTGTTTTCAGAGATACTTCTTAGGGACCTATAAATTTTCAGTTCTTACAAGGTGGTATGATCAAAAGTGAGGTGTTTACTCCTTTCTTGACCTGTGCTCTGATCTATGAGTAACCACAAGCACTCTTTTCTGCCTTGGAACTGTGGGGAGGATTTCCTCTCCACTGCCACGACAAGTTCCACCATACCAGCCCTCCTCCTTGCCCCAGGACCGCCACCCAGGACTGTGATTTAGATCCAAGCATGGGCAAAGCAAG
Organism: Vombatus ursinus; assembly: GCF_900497805.2. Classification (NCBI taxonomy): domain Eukaryota; kingdom Metazoa; phylum Chordata; class Mammalia; order Diprotodontia; family Vombatidae; genus Vombatus; species Vombatus ursinus. The sequence continues at coordinate 29,440,287 of NW_020954576.1, forward strand.
AGGATCCTGCCTCAGCACCAGAAAAGAGATCTCTGCAATCCCCCACTGATCAGCCACTTGATCCCCCTTCCATCTGTGGGCTGAGAGCTCTGGAAGCCGCCGCTACCCTGGGGCTGCAACAGGACTGGAGCAGGACTGAGCACCTCTCTCACCGAGGTCCAAGAGACATTTCCTACTCACTTTCTAAGTTGTCTTTGGCTTTTGTGGGTTGAAAAGTCTGGAAACCACCCCACCTTCCCTTGATTCAATCCCTTGAGGCCTGCTCCAGGTTCACTGAGGCCTGGTCTTTGTGTGCGCAACCCATGCTGAACTGTGCTCCTCTCCCAGCCCCGTGCAACAGATCTTTCCAATCAACTATCGAGGTTGTCTTGGGCTGGAAATTTGTTTCATTCTGTCTTTTTGTGGGTTCTGCTGCTCTAGAATTTGTTAAGAGCCACTTCTAATAGGCATTTGGAGGGGTTTGGGGGAGAGCTCAAGCAAGTCACTGTTTTTACTCTGCCATCCTATACAAGGCAGTCTTAATCTGGGGTCCATGTACCCCAAAGGAGTTTGTGGATAGATTGCAGAGGATTTGTGAATTTGGATGGGGAAAAATATACCTATATTTTCACCAATCTTTTTTTATTCAAAATTTTTTTCCAATTACATGTAAAAATTTTTAACATTCATTTAAACATTTTTTGAGTTCCAAATTCTCTCCTTTCCTCCACTCTCCCATCATTGAGAAGGCAAGCAATTTGAAATGGGCTATACACGTATTTTCACCAATGTTTAATTGCAATTTAGCATTTCCTTTAATTATGAAGGTAGATAACAAACCACAGTGGTAATAGTCTCCAACAAGCTGGCAAAGGGCTTCATGACAAGAGAGGTTAAGAGCCTATGCCAATGTAATAGTTTATTTCTTTCTTTTGCCTTCACCCCTGAAACCAGCCAAGTGGGTCTTCCCCTATTTCTCCATTATAACTTCATAGTTATGTGTCTATCTGGATCCAAACAGCCCAGCCAAACTGGGGTCATAGAGCAGACCCTTTTTATCTTCCTTGTTATCCAACCTCAAGGAAATGAAGAACTATTCCGATCCCATATTTTCATTCCACCCAGAGATTCCAAAGGATTAATCTGGAAGCAAAATTAATAGATAACCTCTTATTTTTCACCAATCAGCATCCTGGAACCCCTGAAAAGGAGAGAACATCATTAACTCATTTTAGAGAGGGGACTTTTCTTTTGCAAAAGAGGAAGCTGAGAAACAATATTTGATGCAACTGCCACATCACCAATTTCAATATGGATCCAGATTTGTACACAGAGTGGTAAGTAATATGTATTTATTTCCTTCCTGTCTCCAGGCTGCTATTAAAAAAATTTTCTAACCAATCTTTTTTGGGTATTAAGATCTTTTGTGCTTTGGGTTTCTCCTTTTCTCCTTTCTAGAGTGAGTGCTGGACCACCATATAATCATTCATTGGGATAGGCATTTGTCACCAAATGTAGGAATTGAAAGGGGGCAGCAGAAACTGATCATGTCTCCTCATTTAAAAATCTTGAACTCACACAGAAAGCTCTCATTCTAAATTTTGAGGTCTACCTTGGAGGGAGGAAGACAGATTAGTCATTTTCTTGAGTTACCTTTCAATCATACCACCTTGTGATTCAAAGTCATGGCAGTGATCCTCTGCCTGTCACTGAAACCCTGCAAAGGTATCTTTGAGGAAGATGAATGGGCTATATTCCTATGACATCCATTGGTTCTTGTGCCATCAGCTGGACAGCTCTCCCAAAATGCAAATGTGCAAATTGCAAGATGGAAGAGCTCTGTTTACTATAGCTTACTCCACCCAACACCACTCAGCAGGGCCACCCATTCCAGCCTCCATCAAAACTTAACTCTTGACCATCTCCCTGGGCCCTGCTATTTCTCTATCTTTATTATTGGCCTTATGATGGAATAGTTTAATTTAGTCTCCATGAAATGCCTTTACATTATACTACTGTTTGGGATAATTTGTACTACATATAATCATCTATGTTTGAAATTTTAATTTGGTAAAGCCCTTTGAAATGCTGTTTGCATGAAAGATGTAATACAGAAGAAAATTGTACTGTATTGATTTCTCTGGATCTAATTGGCCCCTTGGGTTGTGTTGAGTTTGGCCCTATCTGTTTTTCTAATATTTATTTCCAAAAATCCATGGAATTTTTAATAATGTTTTATGTCGACATAATGGTTTGTTTTTTGTTTTTTGGTTTTTTTTTTGGCCAGACTATCAACATGATATTCTCATTCTATAGAATCATTGTCATGGTGACAATCACTTGGGACAGGGGAAATATTTTTATTGAAGAAGCAGAGTTTAGTTTCTAGAATCTAGAGGGCAATTGAGGAAAAATGAGTTAAAATTATCTTCAATAATACAAACTCTCTGAGACCATGTCTATATGCTACAGAAAGTGAGTCTGTTGAGGCTGTATTGACATAGTGCCCAAACAACTGGTTTATTCAGTCAATTCAGAGGAAAATTCAATTAGATTTCTGTCCTATAGATTAAACAACTAGTTAATTGAATTTTTTCAGGCTCCTAGCAGTTTGGATAGGGGCTAGAGGGATGCTCTAATTGAGAGTTGAAGGGGTTGAAAGAGGAAGAAGAGGATAGTACAGTGCTTCTATCTACCTCATTCTAAATCTCAAATATAATGTTAATGAAGTCATAGAAATTTAGAGTTGTAAGAATGTTAAGATATCATCTAGTTAAATCCACTCTTTTTATAACTGCGCAAACTGGAGTCTAGAGAACAAAGTCTTTTTTTATTTTAAAAATTGTTTTATTTTTATTTTCTCAATTTCACCAGGCTACTTAAAGTCTTTAAAATTTATTACTTTATTCTTGTCTTTTTAATTAATTTCTTTATATCTACTATTTTTCTGAACTTCACAACAACTTTAGGAGGTAAATGTTCCAGACATAATAATTTCCATTTTTCCATTTATAGGTGAGGATTCTAAGGGTAAGGTATGTTACATGACTTGCCCCAGGTCACATACCACATACATGCTGGCAAGTGGCAGAGATGAAATTTGAACAGACGAGAAAACTGGGTATTATTGGGGTTAAATGCTCTTGTCATGATTACACAGGTAGTAAGGATTAAATCCAGGGTTTAAACCCAGCTTTCCTAATTCTAAGTCCAATGCTTTTCCTCCTATATGACACAGAAATCATCTACCATTCCATGAACACAGATAGGGGCAATGGAGTCAAGATCTTGTAGAGACTTGGCATCTAATTCCCTCATTTTGTGAGACTCAGCTCCTTTTCCCCCAGCATGCTGCCTTGTACAAGGTTGAGTCTATGGAGATACAGATGGCAAGAGTTATTTGGGACTGCTTGATTTTAGGTTATTAGCCAGCATGCTCCCCCATCCAAACTTTTTAGACTGGTCTTCAAGGTTCTTTGCAATCTGACTCAAATTGATTTGCTTAAGTTTCTAATCTTTCATTACCCTATTCCTCAGCAAGAATCCTCTGTTACTGTCAGGCTGGTCTACTCGCTGTTTCCTGGTCCTTTTCCCACCCCCTCAGCCCACCCCAATTTCACATTCCTCTACTTTTGCTCTGTTAGTATAGTATCTTCTTCATTTATCTCAATAATGCCTACCCTTAAATATATACTTTGGATTTTGCCTGTTTTAGGAAACTGTCCTGGATATTCTGCTTTTCCTTATGAATTTACTATCTATACTTAGAAATAATGGCATATGAAGGTGAATTCAAATCATTCAAATCATGGAGGCCATTATCTACCTATTCTGAAGGTTGTTTCCTTCCATTCTCAAGGATTTTAGCAGAAGTTTCACTATCTTCCTCTTCTCAACTTCTGACCTTATAGAAGCAGACTTTAAAATCCATGTTGATGCTTCTTCAAACTCCCTATCTTCCCAATTCTTCAATCTCCTTAAATCCCATGACTTACTCCATCATACCACCTCAGCCACTTAGAGGGATGGTTATGTCCTGTATCTTACCAGTACCCATGAGTATTCCACTTTTTTGGTCAAAAGTGCTGGAATTTTTCTACCTGACTATAGCTATCATTCTATTTTTCCCTTTATAGGGTGTTCAGAGAAGACCAGCACCTTTGGTGTGAGGGCTTGCTGAGCCCTTTTCAGGACTGCTCATCTATCTTTGGTGTCTCCAAGGGAGCTGTAGCATGTTCACTTTGGCAGATGGGCTAAACCAGGTTGAAGGTAACCAAACTCAGTCCCATCAGTAAGTTAGGGGGATGTCTACCCCAAGGATGTGAAGACTTCCCCCAGCAGAATGGGTGGATGAAAACAATTTCTTCCAAAGGCCATGAAGGTGGCTGAAGCAGGTGCTGAGTGCTTAGAGATTGGTTAAACATCAAAGATGCTAAGGTCATCCCTTGCATCCTGGACCATCACCAGTCATTCTGACTTTTGTTCTGCAAATGGACTTTGATGACTGTGAAAGAGAGATGGAGGCTGGTGACTTTGTGCAACCTTGCCTTACTTAAATCCAATTCATGAGCAAGTCAAGATATCATCTCTTGATGTTGTCAGTCCTCTTCGAAAATGAAGGATGAGCAAAAGCAACAATGCCCTATCTCTTCTCAGTCTTTTCTTTGTTCTTACTGTGACATTCATTCCTTCTATGCCTCATATTTCTCAGGCCATTTGTCCTTGATGTGACCTTTTCTTTTCTCCCTTTTCAATTTCAACCCTATCATTAGTCATTTCAACTCTACAATACCATCAACTTTCATATCCTTTGATCCTCTGTCCTAGCTCCAATCAGATCATCCTATGTCAAGCCCCAGCCTTTGATTACTTCAACCATGTTAGTGAACAGACTTGGAGAGAGTCGCTCAATAATGCTGCCTGGGAACTCTATCACTTTATATTATCCAATTTCTACTGGCCCTTACTGCATTAAGCCAATATTTTTATTATTCCCTAATTTACTCCCTGTCTCACTCTCCATGTAAAGTATCCCAAACTGTTTCTTCTGTCTTCCAATCTCCCATACTTCTACTCCAACCATTTGTTAGGCTCAGTTCTTCACCTTTTACTTTACTGAGAAAACTGAACCTATTAATTGTGAACTACCTCTTTTCCCCTTCTCTCATCTCAAAACTCCATGACTCCTCTTGCGCATCCACAGATCATAAAGTGTCCCTTTCTAAGGCCAAGCCCTCAACTGTGTGCCTTGATATTATCTCTTCCTGTCTTCACAGATTGCCCACTCAATCATTTCCTTCCCAAGATTTTCAATCTCTATTTATATATTGGTTCCATTCCTATTGCTTTCAAATATACTCATCTCTCCTGTCCTTACAAAATATTCATCAGATACTACCATCTCCTCAAGCTATCTAGTGTCTTTCCTCTCTCAGTCAAGCTCCTAGAAAAAGCCATAATACTCATTGACCACTTCCTCTTCTTTCACTCATTCATTCTTCAACCCTTTGCAATCTGGCTTTTGACCTTATCATTCAAATGAACCTGCTCTTTCCAACGATACCAATGATCTTTTCATTGCATGAGATTATCCTTATCTTATTTGACCTCTCGGTCATATTTGACACTATTGATCACCCTCTCCTTCTAAATATTCTCTTCTCTCTGGGATTTTATGACATTACTCTCTCTTAGTTCTCTTCCTAACTATTTGACTTTCCCTTTTGAATCTCCTTTGGTTTCTTGTCATCTGTATTATATTCCTTGACTGTGGTTGTTCATCAAGGCTTTGTTGTATGTCATCTCTCTCTTTCTCCTGGTGATCTCATCCACTTCCATGGGTTTAATTATCATCTCTATGAATGTCTTCACAATATCTTTCACATCAAGCCCCTCCTCTTCACTCACATAACTACCACCTTAGTTCAGACCCTCACCATGTTTCTCCTAGATTATTGCTAATCTTATTGATGGTTCTGCTTCAAGTTTCTCTCTGGTCTATCTTCTAGAAAGAAAAGAAGTAAGCATTTATTAAGCACCTAGTATGTAAGTACTTTACAAATACTATCTCATTTGATCCTCACAATAAATCAGTGAGGTAAGTAATACTATTGCCCCCATTTTAGAGTTGAAGAACCTGAGTAAACAGAGGTTATGAGACTTGCCCAGGAAGCTAGTAAGTGCCTAAGGGCAGATTTGCACTCTTGTCTTCTGGAGTCCAGCACTCTATTCACTCTATCACCTAGCTGCTTCTAGACAGCTGTCAAAATGATTTTTCTTAAGCACAGATCTAACCATGTCCTTCTCTTACTCAATAAACTCCTGTGGTTCCCTATGGCCTTTAGAATCAAATATAAAATCTTCTACTTGGTTTTTAGAGCTCTTTACAACTTGTCCCTGGGCACTTCCAACATTATGTCATCTAGCCAAACTGGAACCTTCTCTCTGTTCCTTACTCATGGCACTCTGCTGTTTCCATGTATTTGCACTGGCTGTCCCCCATGCATGCATGGAATACAATCCCTCCTCACCCTAGCCTTAGAGATTCCTCTCTTCTTTCAAGACACAACTCCAGCACCATCTTCTATATGAATCCCTTTCTGAGTCCTTTAAGTTCCAGTGCCCTTTACCATGACCACTTTGTATTTAACATCTTATACTTATTTGTATTGATCCTTTGAATTTTTATTCTGTATTTACTTATATAGGTATTTGTTCTCTCCCCTGATAGAATGTAAAGCCTTGAGACTAGGGACTGTTTCATTCTTTGTATTTGTATCCTCAATGTCTAGCCCAGTATCTGACATATTAGAGTAGGCTCTCATTAAACGTTTTAGTGGATTGTTATTTGGAGAAAATGAAGCTGTTTAGCCTGGATAGAACTGGAAATTGTGGGGATGCCCATCAATTGGGGAATGGTTGAACAAGTTGTGGAATATGACTGTGATGGAATTCTATTGTGCTACAAGACATGATGAGCAGCATGCTTTCAGAAAAACCTGGGAAGACTTATATGAGTTGATGCAAAGTGAAGTGAGCAGAACCAGGGGAACATTGTACATGGTAACAACAATATTGTAAGAATGATCAACTGTGAAAGACTTAGCTATTCTGATCAAAGCAATGACTCAAGACAATTCCAAAGGACCCATGATGAAAAATGCTATCTACCTTCAGAGAAAGAACCAACAAACTCTAAATGCAGATTGAAGCACACTTTTTTAAAACTTTCTTTACTTTTTGTTTGTTTGTTTTTGTTTGCAACATGGCTACTGCAGAAATGTTTTGCAAGACTTCAAATATGTAATCAATATCAAATTGCTTGCCTTCTCAAGGAGGGGGCAGAGGCAGGAGGGAAGAAGAGAATTTGAAATTCAAAATGAAAAAAAAATCATTTTTTTACACATAATTGAGAAATATGGGGCAGCTGGGTGGTACAGTGAATAGAGCTCTGGCCTTGGAGTGAGGGGGACCTGAGTTCAAATCTGGCCTCAGATACTTGGCACTTACTAGTTGTATGAATCTGGGCAAGTCACTTAACCCTAATTGCTCACCAAAAAGCAAAAAATGATAGAGAAATATTTAACAAAATAAATAAAAATAATTAAAAAGAATCTTATAGTACAGTGATGCTGACTCATACATGTAGGATAAACATGGAAAAAGGGAAATTCACTACTCCTGGTTATTAGAAGCCCTTTCTTGAGTACATTGCCACCAGTTTTGGAGGTTCAAAGCGGTATGCTTCCATGCTTCCTCTCTCATGTGGCTAACTTTCTGTATCCATCTGTGTCTGTGTTTGCATTTGTATTTGTTCTCCTTGTATCTCCTTCTGTTCTCAGATGGATGCATTGTCTTCTACTGGCCCAATATCTCAGACAATATGGTCAAAGTAGGAGAGAGAAGGAAATGAAGGGGAGGATAGGATGTTGGAGATGAGGGGAGGGGGAAAATTGGAAGTTGGGAAAAGAAGAGAGAGAGAGGCAGAGAGAGAGAGAGAGAGAGAGAGAGAGACAGAGACAGAGACAGATACAGAGGCAGAGACAGAGAGAGACTGAGAGAATCCCTAAGATGATTCCTTTTCAGGGGCCTGGCTCCATCTCTTAAATCTTCATCTCTTTAACTTTGAATTTTCTAGCACCAGGTGGCTTCATCATTGGACTGAATTCTGTTGAAATTCTTCCATTATTTAAAGTTTTCAGAAGTGCGACCAGATCATTGGTCAGTCAATCAGCTATTCTCTTATTGACCCAGTCCAAGAGGTTCACATTTCATAAAGAAATTATATATTGTGAACTATTTATTTGTAAATTGAATACTTCATCAAGCCCTTACACTGACAATATTGTGTCAAATATAGACATTAGTTGAGGTAATATTAGTTGAGGAACTACTTCCTTATATATAAATTGTCTCATTTAATCACATCTGAACATAAGGAAAAACTTATACTTCTTATCAATTAGAGACTTCCCATACTGGAATGTGAAACACTGGAGGGAAGGATGGTAAGGGTAATACTGATGACTTCCTCACCATTGGAGGTCTTCAGGCCAGGTTGGATGACCATTTGCCAGGGATTTTGTAGAGATGATTCCTATTCTGGTGGTGGTTATGACCTATGGGCAACCTTCTAACTTTGAGATTCTGATCTAGTTGTTTGACACTTGCATCTTGCCTTGTATTATTACTCTTACTTTATTTTTGCATCTTGATTGCAAGCTCTTTCAAAACAAGGACCATATCTTATACTCCTTTGTTTCTACCATGGCACATCTTTCCTTGCACAACAATTGAGTCAGTGTAGGCAGTAACTTAAATCCTTTTGGCCATCTCTGGTGACACTGCCAATCACAACAGCTCTCTTTGTAGCAGATCTCAATATTTTGATGTTTTCTGGGATACCTAATTTTTCTTCATGAGCTGTTAACATCTGTTTAATTTGTTTAGCACCAAACTATTGCTCTGACTTATACAACTTCAATTTTGCAACCATATTAATTTTATTTTACTTTTGACCTGTAAAACTCTATCACAAATGGAGGTTAGCAGGCAGCTTCACTCCTAGTTTGGAGCTTTCCTATTATTGCTTCCTCAAGTCTGGAAAAAAACTCATTGACATTGTTAGTAGAGCATTACTTCAGTTTTACTCTTGTCTAGTTTCAGCTAATTCTGTAAGAATTTTGGTACTCTGCTTTGGGGTCTAAAAATCAAATGTGATCACTTACCTATCCATACCTTTAGGTTCAGATTCATACATGCCTTACTATCTATTCTTGCTAATCAAGAAGTATTTTATGCATATAAGAATAGGTATGTGTATATGGATAAATTATTGATAGATAAATCTATAGATTTTGAATTAATAGGTTTATATATGTACATGTGTATATAGTTATCTATATTTATCAATTTATGAATCTATTGACCTAGCTGTTGATCTATTGTTTCTCCATCTATTTATCAGGATCTCTCTCTCTCTCTTTCTCTCTCTCTCTCTCTCTCTCTCTCTCTCTCTCTATCTATGTTACCTTGGCCTTGACTTTACTTGTGTCCTCATTTTTTCTTTCTCTGACCCTATGTCATTGCTAACTGGATTAATGACATCCTATCTGACATTCAACTCTGATAATTGTGTGTTCCTTAAGCCTTGCTTTAACTACTTGGATTTCTAACCATCTACTTCTTCTGACCTCAGATGATACATGAGTATTCTTGTAATATTTCCTAGCTTTCCCTGTCAGGCCCGGGTACCTGACTTCCATTCCTCAATGATAATAATAGATGACATTATGATACTTCTATCACCCACAGGCCTTGTTGGTGAGCAGAAAAAAGGTAACCCCTTCACTTTTAATTTGGGCATTTCCAGCTATTTAATCAATTAAAGAAATCATTCTTCCCCCTGAGAAGGGATGTATTTGCTTTCTAAGTGGAGAGCATCTTTGGGTAAACAAAGTGTGGAACTCCTTCTCAGGTGTCTGCATGACTCACGTCATACCAAATTTATCCTATTTTCCCCTGAAAAAAAATTACAGCCTAATACAACTTTTTATGCATGTGAGCCTGTGATAAAAGTTTTAATCTTTGCAAAGCATGAGAAGTTTTAATGCATCTTGGGAAAATACCCTAACATCCTTGATTTTCCTGGTGTGCTCCCCATCTCTTGCCAATGCTGAGCTTATCTCATAAAGGCAGTGGATGCCAGAGTGATGCTTTTCAGACCAATAAATGGAGAAGGTTTGCTCCCCAGCCCCTGCAGCTTCCTTGCAGTATTTCAGAGTAGCAGTCATATGCTGACAGGAGAACTTTATTGATTTGGATGGTTGTTCCTTTACCGTTCTTACCAGTTTGTATTTTATGCAATTTGTCAAGAGATGTTTGGTTTTCCAAGGACACCAAGAGAAGGGAAAATGGTACATTGGTAAAGATCCTACTAGGAGAGAACTATATTTCATGGTAGGTGACATCAAAGCTATAAGTAGGAATTTTTGTACCTGGGCCAAGAAGTACAAAATACTCCTAGGGCTAGTGATATAAAGAATACCCTCAACTGAATGGCAGTAACAAACAGAGAATATGGTATAACAACGTAAGTCTACTACTGTGGGGCCAGCATGGAAAAAATTAGGATGGGTCAGAGGAAGAGCTCATTTTGTTGCTGTTCCATGGGTTAAAACCCCAGTCATTCCATCCTAGTTATAGCTCTGGGTGGTATCCACTCCCCACGTTAATCACTGAATTCAAAGGGGAGATTTGTTTAAAGACACCATTTTATTAGTGCTTTCAAGTTGGGTTTTATGTTAGGTGGTTATAAAAGTAAAGTCATCAGGAAAGTCATTCAACCATTCCTGCTTTCCCTCTTCCCTCAACACCTATTGGCAAGATGGCCTTATGTTCTTAATCCTTCAGAATCTGAGGTCTCTGAATGATTTATGATGGTATAGAGTCAAATGTGGGAGATGGTCTACATTTTGCCTGCATGGTGGAAGAAACAGAAGAAGCAAAGCTTATTTTCTCTTGTAAGTATCATGCCTAATGTTCTTTAGGAACCTTAGATTTTTCTGTAGCCATTGCTCTATGGTTTGGGGCAGAGGTGATAGTGATCCCAAAAAATTAGGAAGAAAAGGAAGTATCAAATAATTAGTAAGAAAGTTAAACAGAAGAGAGCAATAGGAAGTACAGAAGAGAACAGAGATCAGCAGGGCAGTTTTGGGACTACCATGTTAAGTTGGAGTTATATATATATATATATATGTATATACATATATACACATACATATATACACACATATATATACATATATACACATATACACATACACATACACACATATATACACATAAAAAAGAAATTATAAACTTCTTTTATGTATATACATAACCTATACATAAAAGAAGTTTATAATTTCTTTTTTATTTTTGTTTTTCTTTGTATATTTAAATATACATGTCTGTTGTTGTTAAATTCACAAGAGAAAAGAAAATTTGAAAAGCACAAAAATATAAAAACAGTGGGCCTGATCTGAGAATTTGTAGTACTTTATATTTAATTTAATAAGACTTCACAGGAAAGGAGCTGGAAAATTGCTCAGAAGTCCTCTGCATTTCTTATTTGGGGTAGAGATATAATACTTATAATAATATCTATCATTTATATAACCATTTAAGGTTTACAAAGCACAGTCTCATTTTATCCTTACCACAACTCTGGAAGGTAGGATTATTATTATTCCCGTTTTACAAAAGAGGAAACTGAGAATGAGAGAGGTTAAGTGACTTGCCCAACATCACACAACTTATGCATCTAAGGCAGGATTTGAATCAGGTCTTTCTCATTTCTAGTTCAATATTCTCTTCACGGTGCCACCTAGACACTCCTACTATATAGCACCACCCAGATTGATGCAAAGCTGTACCCTACACTGAGATTGGAGTCATAAAGCGTCAACAGCCAGGATTTGGAGGAGGAACAGTTCCATTCAGGTTTGCACCAAATACAGACTTTTCCACATACCCACTCTTATCTACATGGGGGAGGAGGGAGTGTCATATAGTTTATACAACCTGTTGATTTTCATTTTTGGTTTTTGAATTGAACTATAGAGCTTGTCCACCAATATGTATATCTGGGACAGATAGTAGTGATGAGTTAGGCTCAGAGTATAACAGAAGAAGAATAGGCTGGATTGCCTGTGGGAAATCAAGGCTCTTTTACTGACATCAAATTTTCCATAAAAGTAAAAGCCTATCTTTGGAATACTAACCTTTTACTGGTGTTGCTATATGGTAATGAGACATGAAATACAGTAACCTCCAAAGAACTAAAAACAAGCATCATGCAGAGGGAAATGGGGAGCCACATGATAAGGGTGAGTAAGCTATAACAGATATCTAAGGGGGAGTGGAAGAATGGTATATAATTATATAATTAGCGTACAATTTAATCGTAATTACTTGCATTAATGGAGGTTAAAAAAATATTGAGACAAATCCAAAATGCCAGGTGGGCAAAAAAAAAAAAAAAGGTTTTATAACTTGGAAATGTAACTTGTATTAACTTTTTTTGTGAAGAACAGGAATGAAATATGATATCAGTGAATTGTATAAGAAGAGAGGATGGGTTGGCCAGATGGCAAGAATGAGGAAAAATGGGTGGACTACCAGAGGAAGCTGTAGTCTTTTTCCTAAATGTTCATTTTAATTTCACAGCCATTAAATGTGATAGCACTGTTGGCCAACAACAAACCACACTTTGTTGTGTTTTTTTTACTGCTCAGTTTTACAGATGAGGTAAGAGAGAAAAGGGTAGTTTTACTTTCTGAGACAAGACATTTGGTTTAGCCAAGCTGGATCTCAGGATGGAGTTGAGAAGGAAAGCAAAGTAAAGGAAAAAGTGTTAGGCTTTCACAAGCCTGGAAAAAAGGACACAAAAATATCTGAGCCTATGATATGCCAAGATGCCATCCCTTTTAAGGGCTAATAAGAGGCAGTAAATCAAAAGCAGAATGTTGTAGGTAAGTAAAATTCACTATTTCAGATATAGATTCAGGACTTTCTCACTACACTTCAAAAACTAACCTTCTAAGGCGGAAGAGGACAGTTGAGCTGGACAGCTGGGTTCTCCAATTACATATATGCAAGTGGCCTAGACATGTTGCCATAGCGGCCTATGGATGCTTGCTTGTGAGATTTACCCTTCCATGGCTAGAAGAGTGTGCAGTGATACTGTTGTCATAATTCTTATCATTATTATTATCATAATAATTACTACCACCACCATCATCAGAGTCATTATCATCATCATCATCATCATCATCATCATCATCATCATCCCTTCTTACAAATGAGAAAATTGAGAGCTTAAGGGATTTCCCCCAGGCTACACAGTGAATTACTGGTAAAGCTGAGATTAAAATCCAGGTCTTCTAATTTTCAATCTTCTGAACTTCTGGAGTGGTCTTATTGTTACTGTATCTAGGGATGTTGCTTCAGTAACAGCTCCATCAGTTTTTAGCATTTTTGAATCTGGAGGACAGTGGGAGAACATCACATCTCCTGAATTGGGGCCAGCCCTCATTTTGGAGCTGTAATTAGATCTCTCAGAAAGGAACTGTAGCCAGTGGAGTTTAAAGCAGGCTACAGACTGTGAGGTTTTCTGTTTGAAGATGCAGAGGGTAAAATATTTTTCAAGAAATGCACAAAGCATCTGCCACCCTTGTCCAGATTTCAAGACTCCTCATATTGCCAGCATTTACAATTTCCTTTATTTGTGTTCAAATTAATTTCCTTCACTTTCTCTTCAGCCTTTCTAGTTTGAAATACTGCCAGGCAATGGAGACAATGCTGTCTTTTCTTACACTGCCTTCTCTGGGTACTAAATACCAAGTCTGCTCTACTATGGGGTTAAGGCATGCTGGGGACTCTCCAAAGACACCTTATTGCCATATGCTTTCCCTGTCACTGGTGACTGAGTGACATGCTCTGATCTTAGGCTACATCTGTGACCCTGGAGGGATTCTCTGCCTATTGGAATAGGGAGAAGGGTATGAAAGAAGGGTCTAATTTTGACTTTATCCCCTAGAGCTCAACTCCAAAATAGATGGATGACCTTGGGCACAAGGAATGCACCTGAATCCACCATGTAGATTGATTCAGTTTTTGATACTGAACATTTTCTCAACTTCATTAGTTTTCTCTCCCCTGTGATTCGAGGCCTGGAGGGTGGAACAGTAAATTCCTCCCAAAGCCTTTCTCAATAGGGGGGTTGAATTTTATAACTTTCCAGGTAAATTTCCATTGTCCATCAACAGCTTTACTTGGTTTCAACTCCACAGAACACCATGTCCCTTAGTGAATACCCTGTGTAGCCTCCCCCTTCTCCCTGCTCTTTCCCTTCCCCTGCTTGTCAGCCTTCTTTTGTATGTCTTTCCTCATTAGATTGTAAGTTACCTGAAGGCAGAGATTATATTTATTTTTCTTATTTTTATCTTCAGCACTTATCACAGTGTCTGGCACATAGTAGGCACTTAATAAATGTTGATTGAACTGAATTGAATTCTTGCTTATTCATGGATCTTCTCATTAACTACAACTAGTGAAGTGCATTATTTGCATCAAACTAATCACACCTCTAACTATCATTTGGAATAATACAGCACGTTCTTGATTTTTATGCTAATCTAATCACTAGTAGGCATGCAGGCAGATACTACTATCAGTGACTAGAGCAGTATTTCTAGTGTTCTCCACTTTGAAGCATAACAGGGTGACGTCAAAGTTTCAAGTTTCTCCTTCGCCTACACATAGAGAAAGAAAGGAAGGAAGGAAGAAAGAAAAAAAAGAAAGGAAGGAAGGAAGGAATGAAAGAAGAAAGAAAACCTGAAAAAAGGTACTATACTAGGCTGGGCCCAGGGATGTAAGGTTCTAAAAGTCAGATAGACTCTTTGTTTGGCAACATGGGAGATTTGGGAAGGAAATGGATGGGTCTGTAGACCTTCAATTTTTGGCACCTTTGCAGTAGAAAAGCAGCAGGGGTGTCCTACCATGCCTGAAAGTCTACCTAGGCGGTTGGCCGCTAGGGACCTTAAAGGTCATTTAGTCTGACCGTCTCATTTTCCAAATCAGGGAACTAAGGCTCTAGATTAAGTTTAATGTATTGCCCAAGATCACACAGATAGCAAACAGCAGAGCTGGGGAGAAGTGGAGGGCTATTGTTTTCATTTTCCCAGAAATGATAGCAATATGAAGGAAAAAAATCATCAATGAAATGTATTTTTGAAAAAAGAAAAAGATCTTTCCCTCCTGCCATCCCTCTGAACTTGAGTACCTCACCTTTCTCATTAACCTCCCTTGACCCCTTCCTCCAGCACACCTCTTTTGCTGCCAAGTCAAAGCCTTGCTGTCCCACCCAACAGGAGAACAGACAGAGGAGAAGTGACTCACTTTTCTTATGGGATCATAGGATTTCAGAGTTGGAAAAGACCTTAGAGATCCTCTAATACAACCTCCTTCATTTTATGTTAAAGAGATTGAGTCCCAAAAAGGTGAACCAACTTAGCCAAGGTCACATACACTAGTGAGCAGTGGGGATTGGATTTGATCCCTTACCTTAATTTTAATCACTCTTGCTTCTTTTGAGGGGTGGGGTAGGGGTGGGGTGGGAGCAACAAAGTACCCACACACCCTTGTAAACTTCTAACTTTTTAGAGCACTGGGGCATTTTAGGACTGTTCTTGAGTTTCTATCATATAATTATATCTCTATTAGAAATGTCAGTAGCTATTTTCACTAGAAGAGAACCTTCTCCATCCCACACCTCCCTCCTGACATACACAGTGAGCTAAAGGCTCATGGGATCTTACAGTTGGAAGGAACTTCAAGGAATACCCAGGACTAACTTCTATATCATTTTTGACAGATCAAACAATCAATTAATAAAGTACTTACTAAATGCCTGCTATGTTCTAGGCCCCATTTGGAGAGGATGGGTAGCAGACAGAAATGAATCCATCTCTGATGTTGAAGAGTTTATGATTCATTAGGGGAGACAACATGATGGAATCCTAATGAAGCTGCCCCCAATCCCACTGAACAACAGGCATGTCCTGATTTAACCACACAATCTGGCTTTAACCATACCCACAGGCCCCCCAGACTCAATAAGGGCACTGCCTCTATCTAGCCACCGCCCCGCCTCAATATCCTAACTTCCTCATATGCCTCACTGCTCACTAGAACAACAGGTGTGTCCATGAACTCATATTTCTCACAGAAACAGCAGGTATGTCTATGTGATGGGATCTCAGCCACTGCCCCCAAGCCCATTCCTCATATTTCCTATAGAAACAGCAGGTGTGTTCACATGGATCTGGCTTCGAATCCTAGCTCTGATACTAACTATGTGACTCTGAACAAATCAATTGACTTTTATGAACCTTCATTTTCTCCTCTGTGAGACAGGTGAGGAAAATATGTTATACACCATAATGTACTACCAAAATTCAGTTACCACTTACTATCTGAAACCCTGCAAAATAAATCCACTACTTCCACATAACATCACTACGAATGTCTGAAAACAGTTTTCATATCTCCTAAAAGTCCCCTCTTCTCCAAATGAAACATTCCCATTTCCTTCACCCATTCCTTATATTCAGGATGAAGGGGGAAAGTGAAGTAGGCAGCTGTCCATGACAAGAGACACTTTTTTAATGCCACCTTTTAGAAATGCATCATTTTTCACTGACAGAACATTCTACTCTTCACAATATGTAGGCATTTATTTTGTGATAAGTTCAAGCCCTGTAGGCCTGAAAGCCGCCTCCAGCAGAGGCTTGGGCAGTGGAGAATGATATAACATGGCATGGTTTTCAAATGCAAGACAGCTCAATTTTCAAACCTTTTGTAAGGCCCACACATGTCTGGTCCTAACTGCTGGTATGACATAGTTTTGCAAACTCTTGTCATCTTAGTCACCCTCCTTTGGGGATTCTTCAGTCTGTCAATGTCCAGCTTAACATGTAAACATGATTACCTAACACTTCAGATGTGCTCTGCTTGGTGCAAATAAAAAGAAGACCATATCCATTCTCCCTCCTCCCATCCCCAGGATGTTCTTTCTCCAGACATGTTTCCTTTGATGCAGGCTAAACTGCATTTTTAAATCTATCTTGAAAATTTTTCTGTCAGGTCGAAAGGACAAAATTGTAAAGCTGGAAAGACCTTGTGCGGCAAACCCCATGCTGAATAAGACAGCATATATCAGGCTGCCTGAAGAAAGGAATCTTGGATTTGTGGAAAGAGTGTTGGATCTAGACTCAAATGTCCATTCTGCCACTTGGTATCTGTGTGACCTTGGGCAAGTCATTAAATGCATAAGGTCTTAATTCCCTCATCTGTAAAATGAGAGTCAGACTAGATGACCTTTAAGGTCCCTTCTAGATTAACATCCTGATCCTATGCCCTAGTGGCCAAGCACCTAGGCAGACTTTCAGGGATGGTAGACCACCCCTGCTCCTTTTCCACTGTAAAGGCGCCAAAAAGTGAAGGCCTACGAATTCACCCATTTCCTTCCCAAATCTCTAATGTTCCCAAGGAAAGAGTTGAACTGACTCTTAGCACCTTACATCCCTGGGCCCAGCCTAGTACCTTTTCCAGAATTTCTTTCTTTTTTCCTGATACTCCTGGAGAATGAATAACCTTTATCACCTTGCCTTTATCCATCCACTTTGCCCCTTTCCAGTTTTCACTGAAGAGACCAAAAATCACACACCTTCCATCCAATTAGCATGACTATGATGTTATGTGTACCAAGGCTCTCCAGTACCCATATTCCCCACCACTTATCACTTAGCTCTCTGGAGGCCTGTCTTGTTTTATTTGAATTTCTCCTTGTCTCTGGGTTATAAATTGTGGGTTTCGTAACTCCATTTCCTTTCCCAAGACACCAAGAAAGTTGGGACGAACAAGGATGCTCAGCTGGTGAACTGTCCTGTACTGTAGTCATTGGGATTGTTATTGGAATTTCTTCCCCTCTTTCATTGAATAACTTGCTAACAATTGGAGCTGTCCCAAAATGAAATGATCTGCCTATGAAAAGAGTGACTTCCCCATCACTTTCTTAGAGCATTGTTCCCCCTGAATCTTTCCTTGGTCTTTATCACATTCCACCCTGGAAGATACTTGTTTCTGTACATGTCAGATTCCAAGTACACACACCCCTCCCTGCCTCAGTAGAATGGAAGCTCCTTGAAAGCAGAGACTATGTGATTTTTCAACCATTGTATCCCTACCTTTGAGAAGACTGTCTTAACACTGGTAAAATGCTTGTAAATTGAATTGAATTGTTGACTTTCAGAAGGTTAACCATTTGACCTTGGGTTAATTATAACTTCTGTGGTTTCCATTTCCTCTTCCTTAATAAATTTTACTATTAGTGGGTATAAGCTCTCCTAGTTGGGTGGGGTCCTGATTGAAGACAATGTTCCTGGAATATTCGGTCAATCTTACCATCAGCCCTGTCCTTCAGAGACAAGGACTACAAGGACTGGTCCTTGAATGAGGAAAATAGAAAGGAAATCAAAAAAACAAACAAACAAAGCAACCTCAATCCTAATTTGGTTATAATATGAGAGAAAAATAATCATTTTTCTCACATAGGAGGAAATTATAGGAGCCATTTGACTTTGGACTAGTTATAACCTCTCTGGGTCTCCATTTCCTCATCTTTAATGAAATTATATTCTTAAAGGGTATGTTCCTCTATGTGTGGGTAAAGGAGAGACTTTCAACTTTCCAAGATGGTTGCATCTATTATCACTTTTTAATCCCCCTTGTATGCAGAGGTAGCATGGTGTAGTAGCCTTAAATCCAAGACCTGAATTTAAGTTTCATCTCAGACATTTCCTGTTTGTATGATTCTGGCCAATTCACTTAACCTCTGAATGGTCATGGCAACCCTCTAAGAATTACAAGTTACAGAGAAGGTGACAGTCTGAATTAGTAAAAGGAGTTCCTTCATCCTGGGCCATCTCCAGTTGTTCTGATCTATGTCTTACCACTGGACCCAGATGGTCCAAAATACCAAAATACCAAAGAACTCACACAGATTATCGCAACCACAGTTAACTGTGAAAAAACAAACAAACAAACAAAAAACAACAAAGAGATAACAGTGGTCATAAGCAAAACTTTCTTTATTCCTTGGAGGAGGGATATTAGGCACATATGCCAGGGCCCCCTATAGTAGAAGACCAGCTTTCATGAGGGCAAATTTCGATACATATACTGGTGCTACACAGTGAGCTGTAGCCCTGACGATGAGGGGTAGCAGTAACAATGAGACAAGTTTGATTCTTAGCAGGACTCCATGACTGGTACGTGGGTACTGTAGGTACTTGTCTGAGCTCAGAGACCCCCCTGGTACCGATGTGAAACAATTCTGGGATTTTGCTGGGGCTGAGCTCATCCAGAGGGTGAGTGCAAAGGATTGTTGTTATGCTAAGTCCAGGGCACAGCTTGCTTGCTGGGAAACAGGGTTTTCCTAATAGTAAAAAGAGAGGGGTGGTCTTGGCATAGGGATCTTGACAATAGTTAATACTTAGTGCTCCAAGGTTTGCAAAGCACTTTACAAATGCTATCTCATTTGATCCTTACAATAACCTTGTGCAATAAGTGTTACTAGTATATCCCTATTTTACAAATGAGGAAACTGAGGCAGAGTGGGATTAAGTGTCTTATCTAGAACCACATAGTAAGTCTCTGAGGAAGGATTCAAACCTGGGATCTACTGACTTCAAGTCCACTGCATTATCCATTATGCTATCCATTTTACCTCTTCCCACCTCTGTGGGATCACTTTTCAGTACTGGTGGGCTCTAACTCTCATTCTTCTCTTTATAATTTGTTACACTTCCCAAATTTTATTGTTAATTTCTTACCATGTCAAAGGAAAGAGGAAAAATTGAAATTCTATGGTTAACATGTCTTTAAGTGCTCCCCAGACTTCTTTTCTTTGTACTTTCCTCCCCACTTCTCCCCATTGTTTCATGAATCAAGAGTAATTCAGTGGGTATAATTGTTAGAAGCCAAAAAAAAACCCCTCATACTGTGAGTTTTCAAGAACTACTGGATTTGAAGTAGTTTATTACTCTCTGCTAGAGTTTTGGAAAGCACTATTGCTTAGTAGATGTTTTATAATATTTTATTTTTATTATGTATTATTTATTTGCTTAAAATGATATGTTAAAAAGATGTTGGGTCTGAAACCAAAAAACTTGAATTCAAGTCCCAGATCTACCACTTTTTAGTGGTGATATTAGCTCTCAGATGAGTCATTTAACCTCTGTGGTCCTCAGTTTCCTTATCTGTAAAATTACAGTGTTGGAATAGAGGACACTTCTAGTGGTCTCTAGACTCATCTGATACCATTATTCTATGAGCCTATGATTCTGACAAGGGCAAAACTAACTTCCTAGTAGGTCTATTTGTTTCTGTGGAAGTTGGTTATATTATGCTGTCAGATGAAATTGTCAGGTTTTACTCTTCACTTCATTATAGGTGCAATGGATAACATGCTGGATCTGGAGTCAGGAAGACCTGAGTTCAAATACTGCCTGAAATACTTAGTAGCGCTACAAGCCTGGGCAAGTAACTTAACCTCTCTCTGCCTAAGTTAACTCATCTGTAAAATATGGAAAATAATAGTACCTACCTCACCAGGTTTTTGTGAAGATAAAATGAGGTATTTAGAAAGTGCTTTGCAAACTTTAAAGTGCTATATAAATGCTAGTTATATTATCATTACTATTAATTTATTTTTAAATTATTCAACCACCTTAATTTTATGGGCAAATTCATTCTATTCATATCCAAGCTTATAATTCTTATGTTTGTTTTATTCCCCATCAAATCCAATTCTAATATTTCTCCTCTTTTTCCTCTCTGCTTTAGAAGAAAAATAAAAGAGAGAATGAA
Organism: Vombatus ursinus; assembly: GCF_900497805.2. Classification (NCBI taxonomy): domain Eukaryota; kingdom Metazoa; phylum Chordata; class Mammalia; order Diprotodontia; family Vombatidae; genus Vombatus; species Vombatus ursinus. Next base: position 29,461,242 of record NW_020954576.1, read on the forward strand.
GTTAACACTATTTATCTATAGTTGATTGCTTAGAATAATTTGATCCCTGTCTTCTCACTTTTCTCTGAGCCCTAATGCAAATCACCTTTATCTTTCTGTAGCTAGAGTGTGTTTTGTTTGACTATCTCCGTCTCAATTATACTGTTTTTATCAAATTTTCCTCATCATCCTTCTTCTCTTATCTAATCTTCCACTTAATTTATTGTATTTCTACCAATAAAGTGTTGTATAGGTACACATGTATCATCTATCTATCTATCTATCTATCTATCTATCTATCTATCTATCTATCTATCTA
>NW_020954576.1:29461549-29542432 GCF_900497805.2 Vombatus ursinus
CTATCTATCTATCTATCTATCTATCTATCTATCTATCTATCTATCTACCTCACTTCTAAGAAATGATAAATTCTTCCTTCCTCTTCTCCTAGGGTCTTCTTACCTCTTTCTTTTTAAAATACTCAGTCCCACCTCTTGTACTTGATTCCCTCAGTGACTCTTGGAGATGGTGGGATTCTGAAAGAACAATCATTTCTTCTCTTTTCATGATGTAAATACTTGATCATAGCCTAGCTCTTTCAAGTTATTCAAACTTGTTAACTATCCTTAAGTTTCTGCTAGCCTTCAAAGATACTTCTCAACTCTGGTTTTCTGAGTAGAAATATTCGGAAGTAATTAAATTTGTTAAAGTCCATTTTTCCCTTTTGTAGAATTATATTCAGTTTGTTCTTTGGTATAAATAATTTTCCTTTGCCTTTTGAGATAACCTATTCCAATATTTTCTTTTCTTTCCTATAGCTGATACATCATAGTCTTGTGATATTAGGACCAGGTTCCTTAGTGTATGATCTTTCTCTTTATAAGTACATATAATATTTTCTTTAACCAAAGAGCTCTTAACCTTGACACTTATGCTTGTGGGTGTGTTTTGCATAAAGTTTATTTCAGACGGTGATCTTTGGATTCTAACAATCTATACTTTGCCTTTTGATTCAGATTTTCTGGGTAATTTTATTTTGTCATTTCCTGAACTACGGTAGTCAGATTTTTTGTTTATTTGATCATGCTCTTCTGGAGATGCTTAGATTCTCTCTCCATGCTTTGTTTTTCACATCAATTGTTTCTGATAGTAGAAATATCACATTTTCTTTAGTTTCACTGTAGTTCAATCTTAACCTGGGGTTCATGGAAAGATTTCAAGGGATATATGAATGTGAATGGGAAAAAATTAAATATTTTCATTAGCTTCTGCCTGAGATTTAGGATTTTCTTCAATAATGAATTTAAACACACACACACACACACACACACACACACAAAACCCAAGGCATCATTTTGAGAAGGTGTCTATTAGGTTTCATTAGACTGCCAAAGGGGTCCATGACACACAAAAAAAGTTAAGAAGCCCTGCTCCAATATTGGTTATTTCAATCATTCCTTGAATTTTAGGGTTCCATTTCTTCCATTCTGTTTTTCCACATCGTCTATGGCTTTGCTAAAGTTTCTTAGCTTCTATTCTAATTTATCTGTTCCATTCTTTATTATTTCATTCAGTTCTTTTAGGTCTTTAACTAATGTTAGAGTCCTTATAGCCATTCCATTCTCCTTTCTGGTAGTTTAGTCGTAGTTATTCTAGTGTTAATTTTATCCTGCAATTTCTTTTCCCGTGAAATTTCTTCAGAGTATCAGGCGTTTTTCATTGCTTAATCATTTCCTCAGTTACCGTTCATTTTTCCCTACTCTCTGAGGGCTTAACTCCTGAAATTCTTCCTATTTAGAGGTTGAATCACTGTTGATTGTTATTAAGGGGAGACTGTGCTAAGGTGACTGATGCCCTTGGCAGTTGTCTGCCCCACCTGCAGTTATTTCTAAACTTTCTTTAATTCGGTAGCTACTGGGGTAATTGCCAAACTAAGCCTTAGTCTGGAGCCTAGAGAGGAGACACTGGGGGAGGAGGAATGTGGTTGAAAGTAGATAGTATGGTGCTTTGCTGCTTTTTTGAAAAAAAAAAAAAAAAAGCATCTGGATTTTGCCTTGAGGGAATTTCTTTATCCTCTTTTTGTTTTTCTTTGACTTTGTGGGGGCACATGTCTTACTGTTTTGGGGTTCATGGTAGAGTTTGGTCAAAACTGTTTCATCTTCAATATTGACATAAATTCTGGGATATGGCTTCTATGCAGGCATTGGTGATTGTGTAGTGTCTTCATATACATAGTTGTTAGTACTGTCCATTGGGTCCAAGAAGAACAAATCTAATCCCTCCTTGTGATAGTCGTTCAAAATTTCTTTCCTTGTGACTCCTACATCAAAATAGTGTCACACAGTCTCTGAGGGTACTTGATTTATGAGCCATAAAGTAGGAAGGAAGGAAAGAAATAAGCATTTGTTAAGTACCTACTATGTGTCAAGCACTGTGCTAAATGCTTTACAAATACTATCTCATTTGATCCTCACTTACAATAACCTGAGGAGGTAAGTGCTATTACTACTCCTATTTTACGGTTCAGAAAACTGAGGCAGGCTGAGATCAAGTGACTTGAGCAGGGTCACATAGCTGGTAAGTGTCTGAGGCCAGTTTTGCATTCAGAGCTTCCTGACTCAAGTTCAGGGCTTTATCCGCTGTGATAACTAGCTCTTTTTAGAAATAGAAGCCATTAAGAAAGATAAGTCTATTTCTCCTATATTCATTTCTATGCTCCTTTCTCCATTCCTACCTTTCTAATTATGAAAGTGGGAAAAGGTTTATACTAGGGATTTTTACCCTTATTTGTGTCACAGACCTCTAATGCAGTCTGGTGAAGCCTATGAAACTCTTTTTGGAAGAATACTTTTAAATATATAAAGTCCATAAGATTATAAAGGAAACTGATTATTTTGAAATAAAATAATTTTTTCCCATTCAAGTTTACAGACCCCCTGAAATCTACTAAATGATTGGGGGACTCCAGATTTAGAACCTCTAGTTCATAAGAAATCTAAATTCTCTAGAAGGTTTTGACAGACCATAGTCTTTCATTGCTAGTATGTTAGTTCTTATGGGGGAATTCCTGTGACTCAGTGTTGCTGTTTATGCTTTCTTTCTGTTAGTTTTCCCTAGGTGTAGGCTAGACAAGTTCAATGAATAGAGTTCCAGAAAAAAAAAACAACACCAAAAAAAAAAAAAACAACCAAAAAAACCAGGCTTCTAATTCCTGCCCCTCCTCATCCTGCTTCATTTTCTTCCAGAATACATCTGGCAAAAGAAGAACCGATGAGCTTGCTTCTTTCCTTTCCACCTCCTCCTCCCTCCCTCATTCTTTCCTTCTCCTCACAATTTAGATTTTGACTTACAGGGTGTGGGAAGGCAAGAGTGAATGAGCTCTACAGAGAGAGCTGTGTAAATTCCCAGGATGCCAGGCCACAAGACTAACAAACCTTGTAGGTGCAGCAGGTTGGCACTGGCTAATTCCCCCTTCCCAACCCTAGTATATACCCAGAGAAGGAGTCCTTAACACGGGGACGTGAACTTAAAAACATTTTTTTGATAATTTAATTTCAATATACTTTCCTTTGTAGTTCTGAAGACTTTTTTTTAGGCATTAAAAAACTTTATTCTGAGAAGAGGTCCATAGGTTTCATCAGCTGCCCAAAGAAGTCTAGCCACAAAAAGAGATGAGGAAATCCTCTCTTAGAGTTAAAAAATTCCAAGTTAGTCAGTGTCTATCAGTGCTAGGACCTGTTCTGGGATTTCTGAGAAGGACAGAAAATACTTACTACTCTCCAAGGTTGATACTTACACTCATAGTGAGATAGAAAAAGCATTTGAGACTACAAATGCTCTATAATGTTTTCTTCTATTTCTCACAAGGAAAATGGTTATTAATAGTATTAATCTGGTTCTATAGAGGGTAAACCCAAAGGACAATAATAAGAAAACAACTTGTCCAAGACCATCCAGGAAATCTGTGACAATGGGCCTGGAGCACCTAGCTCTACAATCCTCCTCTGTGTTTCTGTCAGTTGTAGGTAGATGAATATTTCCCAACTCAGGGACAAACTGAGAGGCTGGTGAACTCTAGGGTGGATAAGCTTACTTTCTCCCCACGGCTATGCTAGCTGACTTGGGGAATTAATATAACTCAGATGGGAAAATGAGTCCATTTCTGCACAAAATGAGGTAATGGAGAGCCCATGTAGTATGATGGAAAGGGCACTAGATTTGGAGTCAAAGTACCTGAATTCAGGGGCAGCTAGGTGGTGCAGTAGATGGAGTGCCAGGAAAACTCATCTTTCTGAGTTCAAATCTTGCCTCAGACACTTACTAGCTGTGTGACCCTGGGCAAGTCATTTAACCCTGTTTGCCTCAGTTTCCTCATTTGTAAAATGAGATGGTAAAGGGAGTGGTAAACCACTCTAGCATCTTTGCCAAGAAAACCCCAAATAGGGTCATGAAGTGTCTGACGTGACTGAAACAATTGAACAACAACTACCACCTGAACTCAAAAGGTAGCTTTGACACTCAGTTTCTGTGCAACCTCAGACAGGCTCCAGTTTTCTTGTCTGTAAAATGGAAGGATTAGATGATCAACCAGGACCTTTATAATTTGAGATCCCATGAATATCTAATAGTAAGTCAGATGGGTCAAACCATGAGCAATCATAGAAGTTTGGTTGGACAATCACTTATTAAATGCCTGTTATATGCCAGACACTGTACAAGGTGATGGCAATACAAAGACAAAAATTAACACAGGCCTTGCCTTTGGCGATCCACTACTGCTCAGCCATCTAGTCCAGCCCATATCTGAACAAGAATCCCTCCTAGGACATAAATGAGAAGTGGTCATCCAGTCACAGAATGCAAAGACTTTTAATGAGGGACAATCCATGACTTCCCAAGGCATGTCATTGACTTTGGATAACTCTAGTTATTCAGAATTTTTTTCTTAAATCATTTCTAAATTGGCCTCTCCACAACTTCTTCCTGTAACACTTGGGGACCCCTTGTCACATTATAGGCCCTGCTGAAGGGTTGCCCTGTGCTTGAGGCCTATTGTGGGCCTGGGTCACCATTCACTCCAAGATTCCCCACTGTTCTCATTTGTTTAAAGCAAAAGGCATTAAATTTAATCAGCATAGCAAACTAAGTTATATCATGAATGAAAAACTTTGACAGACAGAGTTTCTGGGTAATTAACAATCAATTTATTAATTAGGCTAGCTAATAATCAATAAATTGATAATCAGTGGTTTCTCTTGGCAACCAAAGACGAAAGATATGGAAAGCCTGAAAGCTTTAAATAATTCTTGAAAGGGAATTCCCTTGACAACAGAATATCAACCCTGATTGGTGGACATTTAATGAGTAAGTGAGCTAGAAGTCTTTAGATCCTCCTCCTGCTGAGAATGTGGCTTGATCTTTGGACTCAGGAGCCTCCAGCAATCTGGACGGGGGAATCCATCTTTATCCAGACCACTCTGGTTGGTTTTCTACTTCATGAGCTGGGTCACCCTAAACTTTAATGGGGGGGTACAAGGACAGGGGCTCATTTCCTTGGGGCAAGAACCAGTCTAGACTGGATTCTGTTTATACTCTGAACAGAAGTAAGGTTTCTAGTTGGGTGGGGCCCCTGAGGATTAAATTTAATCTCAATTATCCATGTCCTTCAGAGACTAGTCTTCCATAGGAACTGGACCTCAGTGAAGAAACAGAAGGGAAAAAGCCTTGATCCTAATTTAATAATTAGTTATTAATAAAATATACAATAATAGAAATAGAATAGAAAAATAATTTCTCTAAGTTAAAAGATAGATCTCTCTGCTTCTCTCCTCCCATACACATAGGGGTTTACTCTTCCATAAATTACCACACTGCCTGTGGAGACAGAGATACTCAGATAGATAACTAGGGAACATGTATGATGGGCCTCATGCATAGAGACCTTCATGGAGTCAGTTCATACACTTGAATGGGTGCACCACTTATACAGATCACATGTGGCCAGGGTACATCCCTCCTTCTATACTCCAGAGTTGGTGATGTCACTGAGCAAACTGCTTTCTCCATTAAGCTGGGTCTTCCTCTCTTTCTGGCAAATCACTTTCTGCTGTGTCTCTGCTAGATTTCTGTTTCATCTGTCGGGCAACTTCATAATTGCTACTGTTTTATGGTACCATATGTTGGTCTTAGGCTAGTGTGTTAGATTTAGTATGATTGCCCCAGGGGACCCACTTTAGCTTTTTTGTGATTCTTCCTTCTTCCTTGTCAAATGCTTTATCAAAATCTAGGCAAACTGCATATAAAGTGTCCCCTGATTTACCAGCTTTGTAAACCTATGGGGCCTGGTGACTTGAATTCAGCCAAGGTCAGCTAGATTGTCCTGTTATAATCTCCCTACTTTTATGTTAGCTATTTGCCTTCTGTCTGTTCTAATCCAAAGATCATTGCCAGTGAAAACAGGTGCAAAATCAGAGCTGAGAAGTCCTACGTCCTCGGCATTCTTTATTATCATCATTGCTCCCCTTACTTCCCAAATCCCACAACAGGGTTATCCAGTCTTGGAACCTTCTTTCTACTCCAATATGGCTACAGCACTATTCTATATTTGAGCCTCTATTATTCCCTAGGATACCTACCCTATATCCCTACTGCCCTTTCCTTATCTTTATCTTTCTTCGCCACCATCAACCATCCTAAGCTTTAGAGCCTCTGATATTCTTAAGTCTATGGCATGATTTCATATGATTTTATTTTCCTCCTCCAACACCTAATTTTATTTCCATAGGATCATAGATTTAGAGCTTAGAAGTCACTAAATATAATTACCTCATTTTATAGAAGAGGGAACTGAGGCACAGTGAAGTTAGGGGGCTTGCTCAGGACCACATAACTAGGCAAGTCACTTAGCTTTTTAAAAAAAATCTAAGTGGGTTGGTGAGTTCCCTGTGTATCCATATTGGTTTCTTTAGACAATCTCCCCTTTTCTTCCTCATTAGAACTATATCTCTTTCTGCCTGAAATTTTAGGTTTGAGAGTTTCTTGTCTCACTTGGGCTAACTACTTTGTAGAATGTGGGTCCATGATAACTTTATTACATTTTTAAAAGGAATAGCAAGTTATACATAATAGATTTGCAGTTTCATGCACAATCATTTTTTATTATACTGTTTTATGGAAATGCTTTTTTTATTCCATAAGTTAAAAAAAAAGGAATGTTGGTCCATGGTACCCTGCCTCTCCTTCTTCTGAATACTTTGAAAGCCACTTAGTTGGCCCATTCCATCTTGTTTTTCTATCTATAATGTTCTGAGGAATGTTTTAACTTTATGACACAGAGATGGGTAATATAACAAGTCTAGGTAGACCTTAGTGTGCCTCCATACAAAAGGACCCCTCTCCAAAACGATACGTGATTTTTGTAAGTCAAGGGACTCTATCAGGAATTTCACATAGGACTTAAATTTAGGTGGCAAATTATTAGTTTTTTTCCCATTATTAAAATTCTGACCTTGACAGATACTAGCTAAAATGAGCACTTCCATATACACAGTAACACAGAAAAAGAGGACCATTCATAAAACTGAGAATCTCCTATTTCATTCAGTCAGCTCTCCTTTTAAATTATATAATAAATTCAATGTGTAACTTTCAAAGGGTGACAGCTTATTTGTACCAATGAAAGATGATAGTTGTAAGGATGGAGCTGAGGGAAAGAGCTGGTCAGTTATGGGAGATCTGCCTAGTGGTGTGATGGTAAATGTTTAACAACCAACTCTCTGAAAAAAAAAAAAAGAAACTAACACAGGAAGTACTTTTAAGTTTGCACTGTATTATTATTAACATTTTCTCCATCACTTTCTTAAGCCTAGATCAGAGATTATAAAACAATGGCCAGATGACCAAATCTGATTGCCACTTGTTTTAATGTTTTGTTTTGTGAGCTTAGAATTACTTTTACATTTTAAAATAAAGTGTATTTAAAATTATATTTTGTATTTGCAATTTATTAAACATGATTGTAAGTAAAATTTACTTTAAAATGTAAACACCTTTCTTAGCTCACACCCTTATAAAAATCAGGGAGTCTAGGATGGATTTGGCCCTGAAGCTTGTTCAAACTGACTCCAGCACAGCCCTGTATCACCTCTGCTCTGGGAGGCAAGGAAGTTTGTCTAAGGGAGCTGGACCAGAGCTCTAGCTAGGTTTGTTGAAGGTGAGGCTTACTTTGGGGAGCAGTACAGGTCACATTCCTGGACTGTTGATATCAGCTACTCAATATAATACCCATTTCCCCAGCCTTAATCATCATTTTACTAGTCCCCTAAGTAGTAAGGCTGAATTCCTGTCTTCCCCATGGTTTCCATAGAACTATGACCTCCATTTAGCTGAGCAGGGATGGAGTATGGCTTTTAAGTAGACAGTGTTCCCAAATTCTCCCAGTGTGCTGTGCATTGAACTCTTTCCATCATCATTGAACTATTCGGGCAAAGCAGTTGCTTCTAAAGGAGCTGCTTTTAAAATTAAATTATCCATGTTTCACATCTCTGACCAAGTGGACAGACTTATGTTATAAAATTTTGACCTTTGACTACTACTAAGTTGGATAATACTTGGCAGAGATGGGTAGGAGCTATTGTGGCCAATTTTGATTTCAGTAAACACTGCAGGCCTGGTAAGAATAATGTGACTATAGATGTCTTGAAGAAGGTATGATGGCCATCTGTGATACTTGAGGAACTGGACAAAAATCAAGTGGATGTGTAGCTGGGACTTTCATCAGAGGGCATGCCAAATGCATGTATGAACCTTGTTTCATTGAACCAATCTTTCTTGCCATTGTTGTCTGCAGATTATTGGCAACCAAGCCATATAGCTAATGGACTATAAAAAATGATACAAGCCCCAACACAAATCCTAAAAAATCTTAAATTCTAATCAACAGAAGGCATACTACTGCAGAGACAATGACTGAAGCTAGAGCTATTGAGTGGAGTACTGTGTTGGACTGTGACTTATCTCATTCACGTAACCAGGAAGCAACAGATGCTACTCAGAGCATACCAGTTAATTACTGTGTATGCCTTGCATGATGACATTGGGCATATGGGTCAAGGAAGGACCACAGAGTTGGTAAGAAGCAGATTTTACTTGCCTAAGATAGCTACAGATGTCATCAAGAAGTGTGAAACACGATAGATGAATACAAAGAAAAGCATTACCAACTCTTGCCACATATTTGGAAAATATAAGTACCAGAAAGTCTTTGGAACTTGTCTGCATTGACTTTCTGTCTTTGGAAGAAGATAGCAAAAATAAGTCCTCTCTTAGTGGTGACTGACCATTTCATCAGATATACACAAGCATATGAAACCAGAAAGCATCTGTTGTTGCCAAGGCATTCTGGAAAAAGTACTTTTCATCATATGTGTCCCCTGCCAGAATCTACTCTGACCAAGACAGGAAATTTGAGAGCAAACTACTCAAGGAAGTGTTGGATTTGGCAGATATCAAAAAGTCTAGAATTACTTCTTCGCATCCACAGAGACCCATAGCTTGAATGTTTTAACTACATCTTGTTGAATATGTGGGGAGCTCTGAGAGCCCAACAAAAAGTTCAGTGGAGTCAATATGTCTCATTTCCAGTACAGAACTGTGGCAGAAACAAAATATGATCTATGTGGCTAGAGTATATAACAATAAAAAGAAAGATTGTGGCTGAGAAACACTGGCATTCATGAGACTGCCTAGTTGACTTGACTGATGAAAAGCTAACCTATACCAAGTTGTTGAGAGACTAGAAGAGACAGAAATCTGCCTGCTTACAAAATAGCCCCAGAGAACGGAAGAAGCCTTATCCAGACTATTCACAGCCAACACTGCTTGCCCAAAGAGGAGTTAGACTTTTCAATGATGGAGACAAGGCATGAATATTCACCTGGGAGAATACTGAGAAACAGAAACCATCTATCAGGTGTTCAAATATTATCTGGATAAGATGGGGCACTGATAATGATGTCTCCAGGAAAGGAGACTACAGCGTAGGAGAACTAAATCCAGAGGCAACTCCCTTCTTGCCCAGAACTGCTGCTTCAGGGGCTCCCAGGAGACATACACAACTCATGGAGACCAAACATACTTATGCCAGCAGCAGGAGATAGAAATGTGAGATGCAGATTAAAAAGTCTCTGATGATCCTGATGTTCAACTACAGGAATGGAGATATCAGCCTGTGACAAAGGAACTCAATCTATCAGACTAGTCGCTAGACCAGGGGTGGGGAACCTGCAGCCTCAAGGCCACGTGTGGCCCTCTAGGTCCTCAAGTGAGGCCCTTTGACTGAATTCAAACTTCACAGAACAAGTCCCCTTAATAAAAGGATTTGTTCTGTAAAACATGGACTCAGTCAAAAGGCTACACCCAAGGACCTAGAAGGCCACATGTGGCCTCAAGGCTGCAGGTTTCCCACCCCTGCCTAGACTAACCTAGGATGTTGCAGGTGAACTTGAAGAAGTAGTTACATGTATATCTAGGTGACATTACTAGAGATTGCCCATATGAAGTTTGCCTTTCATGTAATTACACATATTTATTGATGCATTTGTTAATTACTTAATGTTTGAGCATTCTTGTTTATAATTTTGCTGCTGCGTTTGTGTTATAGCAATGCCTATTAATGGTTTCCACTCATTTTTTGGTGCACACAAATGCCTAAAGTTATTTTTCTTATATAGGCCTATTGAGAGTATTATCATTGTAGTTAACGACCTTTGCTTTGTTAGTTAGCTATGCTTTGATTTGTTGTTGTGATTAGTGGCTATGAATTGGATGAATTCACATTGTGAAATGAATATTTATGTTTGTTACTATTTTTCTGTTGTTTCAGTCATGTCTCACTCTTTGGGAACCCATTTGGGGTCAGCAGAGACACTGGAGTACTTTGCCAATTCCTTCTCTAGCTCATTTTACAAATGAGGAAACTGAGGCAAACAGGGTTAAGTGACTTGCTTAGGGACACACAGCTAGTAGGTGTCTAAGGCTGGATTTGAACTCACAAAGATGAGTCTTCCTGACTCTAGGCCTGGCACTCTATTCCACTGTGCCACTATGACATATAAAAAGAGAGACATAGTTTCTGGGTAATTAATAATTTTATTAATCATGCAAGCAAATAATTAATAAAAGGGTAAGTGGCACTCTTGAATGCCACAGACTCCTCATGGAACCCACTCAATACTTATATGTTCTTGGAAGAGTGGGTATCAACTCTGAGAGCGTCAATCAACTCTGGTTAACAAGTGAATGAGAGAATGAATATTATAATGAGAGGTGGGCTTAGTCTAATGAGGGCCTGGGGAATGTGACTCTGATCACTCAGTCTTGGTCAAAGAGACTCATCTATACCCATATCACCCCATCTAGGGTAATCTAGACAAAAGGAAGAAATCATTCTTTTCTTAGACCTGTCTTAGTAAAACACAATGGGTCAGAACCCAACAATTCACTCAAACTAAAATTTCTTTACCTTTTGAACAGATCTGTGTTTTCCTTCTCATTACCAGCCCTGCATTTCAAAGGTTGCCTGAATAACCTACAGGGCTGATTTCTGAATGAGGAAGTAGAAAAACCTTAGTCTTAATTTAATAATTGGTTATTAATATGAGATAAATAATCATTTTTTCTCAGCCACCTAGCTGCCAAATATGCATGTACTCTTAATTAATTGTTGTATACTATGGCTATGCATGTGCTCAAGCTATGTGTATTTTATGTACTGCATGTAATCTTTAAGTACGTTATCACTGAAGAAACTGATAGGGTTATGATCTATTTAGTGCATCTACTGTGATTGTACACTTGTTTTCCTTTGTTTTCAGTAATACTATAAGTTAATATCTTGTTATTTTAAAGCACTGACATTTTCATTTATGCCATACAGTAATAGGTTTCAATCTTACCTCAGATGATTTTTACAAGAAATTACAGAGTATCAGCCCAGAGAAGGAATGCAACATCTCTGCCAATAGGGATCAGGCAGTTTTCCTAAGGGATATCTATGTGATGCTGTGTACTCAGAGGGAGGACTCCTGATTGGCTGAAAGAACAATGAGCCATGACACTAGGTACCTGCATGAATGAAGAGAGGCTTCAAATGGCTGGAAGACTTCAATAGAGTTGGTTGGGAGAGATAAATGTGGACTTTTGGAAAGTGGATTGCAAATTGACCTGGATCTGATGTATGCGGAAGCTTGACCCCTACCATGTTCCCAACTTCCAGTCCTTGTTACCATAGAGAATGCTAAGAGCAGACCCTCCCTCCCTGAGCCAGGGAGATTGTTCTCTACTTGTTTGAGCTAAAGAATTTTTCTTTATCTCACTCCCCTGCTGAAGACCTCATTTACTCTACTGTACTCTATTGTCTACCATAATCTGCATAACTTTTCCTATTTCCTATTCACTTTGATAAAGCTATTTGTGATGGTCTTTTGCATGACCTGTATTTGATTGAGAGGGAGCTGAGAATGGTCATTTTAAGCCAGGAATTTTTTATTCCTTAAGAGTGATGAGGGAAAGTTTTATCCTGAGCCTCAAAGTAGTACACCCCTAGAAAATCAACATCTGAGCCAAAGTAGATAGATATAAATCTAATCCAATATCCCTCTTGGAGACAGGTAAGGGAAAGAACAATTGCCCATCCAGGTGGTCCTGAATCTTACTTGCTTCTCTCAGTAGGCTGCTAGCACTCCTGTTTGATCCTCTTTTCACTGTCCACAAAAGTAGAAATCACAGTCTCCCCTAGAGATGGGATAAACCAGATCAGAGATCAGATATTTTTCCATGCCATATATAAGCCAGCTGCATCTTTGTATTATGTAATCCAACCACATATATTTATTATGTATTATATATATTATAATTGTCAACAAACGTTATTGAGCATCCGCTCTGTTAGGTGCTTTTTTTTTTTTTTTTGCTTTCCTTGCCCACTCTTAATCACCTATGATCCCAGTTCTAGCTAGCCTTAATCCCTAATTCATTGTGGGTTATGAGTTTCTGAGGCACAGAAAGACCTCTCTCTAGCCGGAAATTTCACCAATCCTGTCACCTGTAAATGATCTCAGCTGTCACTAGGACTCTCAATACATCTTAATACCCTGAAGGCATCAGTCTCCTTAGTCCTGAGGTCTGTAATGGGGACTAAGCTTTGCTGTGGGAAGCCAAGGACAAAAGGAATCAGAACAGAGGAGAACAGAGAAGAGAGTAGAGGGGAAATAATAATAATAATGATGCTGTTGATAACAGAAGCAATAATAATATCTGACATCTGTATAGTGCATTAAAATATGCAAAGAACTTTACAGTACATAATTGATAGATTGCTCAACTTGCTAGGGAGATCTGGGTTCAAATCCCACCTCAGGCTCTTAGTAGCTCTATGTGACCTTGGACGAGTCATTTAATCTCCTCTGCTTGTTTTCTCACATATATAATGCGTGTAATAACACCTTTAGCACTTATATCCAAGGTAGTTGGGTGGATCAAATGAAACCATGTATATTAAATACTTGTCAAACCAGAAAGTGCTGTTAATGATGTCAATTACATCACTTAACACTCACAATAATCCTTTTAGATGGATTGTAGGTATTATTACTCTTATTTTATAAATAATGCTTGTGAGAGACCTTGGGAAAGTGATTTAAACTTCTTCGATCTCTTGTTGCCTCCGCTGTAAAATGAAAGATTTGGATTGGATGGCCTCTCAGGTTCCCTTCAGTTCCAGATTCTATAATTCTATGATTCTATGAATTTTGATAACAGGCTCAGAGACGTTCAGTGGCTTCCTAATTGTCACGCAGCTAGTGAGTGAGAGGGCATGCTCTGAGTGCAGGTCGTCTTGATTCAATGTTCTAGGCTCTGGCCACTCTGCCAAAAGGGAGAACAGGTGAGACGTAGGGGAAAAGGCCAAAAGGAGGAGATTCCTTTGGTGGAGAGCGGTGAAATATTGCTGACAGCTAAGTCCTTCATCCCGAGAGTTGACTCGTCCGTCCTTAAAGCAGTGGCTTGTATACCTCTTCCACCCTGCTCTTCTAAGGAATTGCCCTCATGAAGGTGAGGAAGCTTTTGTTCTCAGGTGTCAGAAGCAGGCAAAATTAGCAGGAGCTCTGCTTTCCAGTAAACCCTGGCTATCACCCATGCCCTCCATCCCGGGTTCTAGCTCTCCTGGCATTCCTGCTCAGAACACAAATGTCAGGAAGGTCATTCGGATCAAAAAGCAATGAGAATGCCCAAAGAGCCGGCATATTGTTTACTCAAAACTCAAGGCAGATGGAGAGCTTCAGAGTCAGCACCCCTGCAGCAGCTGAGTGGCCAGCACCGGAAAACAAGCAAAATTAATCAGCTGCCGAAAGGGGAGAGATGTCCTGGAGGGTGGAAGCTGTTGGAGCCATGTTTCAAATCAGGAGCCGGAGGCTACTGAATTCATGCCAGGAGGAAGGTCTGAGGAGACCACAGATCAGCCCAATAACAGTACTGCCTCCAAAGGGTCTCCATATAGGCTGTCCAGCAGGCAGATGGCAAAGAGTGGCTTAAACAGAGATGGGCTTAAAGGGGTTTTCCACTTACCCACAGATCCAGGCTGATGACAGTTGGGACTCTCTCCTGCTGTTGGCTCAGTTCCCTTATCATAGTGGCACCACTATTTGGTGTGAAAATTCTCTTTATTTGTCCTTAACTATTCTTGCAACCCCTCCATCTAATTAATATCCAAGTCCTGTGGATTATGTCCCTGTCATAACTAACTGCCCCTCCCTCAACTCCTCCTTAGGATTCCCATGGCCATCACCCCAGTGCAGCCTCTCTTTCCCATTTTCTGGGCTACTGCTAGAGCCCTCTGATTGGTCTTCTATCTTTAGCCTCTGCCTGATCATTCCAGCCCTTAAACTGGCACTGGAGAAATTTGTACAGCTCTAATCGTTCACTCCTCTGCTTGAAGACACCCTATTGGCTACCAAATAAAGTCCAAACTCCTTAGCCTGGTATTTAAAGTCCTCTTTTCACCAGATTGCTTTGTATTCCATTTTGTTGCATTGTTTCCCCAAATGAACCATCACTTAATAGCACAAAACCTAGTAACATCTGGTACCTTAAGCAATACTCCCTTGGTGAAGGCCACATTTGCTAAAAATGCACACCGTCTGATGTGAAAGTCTCTTGCTTAGGGGGTTGATCTGGGTGAAATAGAAGGCCTTTGCCCGCAATAGGTCATGGGGAGAGATTTTTCTGGCTCTAGTTCTCTACTATCATCTGACAATTCATAAACTCATTATCCATTGAATTAACTAACATTTCACCAGATTTGCCCATAAGTCACCACCATTTTGCTATGACAGTATGCATGGATAGCAGTACAATGAGACCAGAGGGTGTGTGTGTATGTATGAATTGGTTCATGGGGGTTGGGTTTTCCTTTGCCTTGCAGACAGTGGTGATGTCATTCCCTGACTCAGAACCAGTGCCTGTCACAGTCATCCACAATGCCATATTCATCAGCAGATCTTCCTTTCCCAAATCTCTTATAATGAGAACTTTCCTCATAGCAATCAATCAATTAGCAAACATTTATTAAACACTCACTATGTTCCAGGTCATGCTGTCAGTATTAGAAAAAACAATTGCTGCCCGCAGATTCTCTGTTATGACCAGAGGAGTTGGCGTGGGGGATGGGGAAGCAAGAGGATAAAGCAGTTTTGTACCACATGGCATTCATCTAGAAGATGTAAGGAGATGCATGTATTTATGGAAGCCTACTTCCATGAATGGTACTTATTCATTTACTAATGAGCAATCAAGATATAGGAAAGCAAAACACAGTCCAACCCCGTGAACTCCCTCCGTGGCAAGGATTTAATTTAATTGAATCGAAACACCTGCTTCTCTCAATCACAGGTACATAACTGCCTCCTGAGGCTGGGGCAGGAGAAAGCTACAGCTGATGCTTATCTGACACCTGAGCAGAATATTAGAGCTGGAAGTAATATTAAAAATTATTTAATTCAAAACAATTCACTTTAATTTTATGGAGGAAACAACTGAGGCTCAGAAAAGTAAAATGATTTGCCTAAAGTCATGTAACTAGTAAGTGATCAGGCTTCTAACATGGCTCATTCCACTGCATCAGTGGTTCTCAATCTTTTTGACCATTTATACTCTTAAAAATTATTGAGGCCCCCCAAAGAGCTTTTATTTATGTGAGTTGTAGTTGTTAATATTAGAATTAAAGCATATTATTATTATTATGGGGATAGTTTTGACCCCTTGGATCCCATGAAAGCATCTTGAGGGTCCCCAGGAATTCTCAGAACACACTTTGAGATTGTGCCAAACTGGCCAGATTGGTACAGCTAAACTCATCATATGTAGACACAGACTATCTGGCAAAAAAACCCCAAAACACACATAAAAAAACCATTTGACAGTTTGGATTAAAAATAGGTAGTCTAATTGTGGTTGTCTTAACAACCACTTTGGGTCATTAAGGCGACTGAGTTGGATTGACCGTTCTGCAACCTGATCAATTACTCTGCTCCACCGCAATCTTTCAAACCAATGGATTTTACAAACTTGGCTCTGTCTTTGTACCTCCATTTCCTGTAATGAGAAATAGTGACACCCCTCAGTTATTTTCATTAAGATGGTTGGGTTGGTGATTCCAAAGGCCTTGGGGAACTTAGTCTAGAAGTTTCTGACTTACTAGAGTCTTGTGGATAAAGATAAATAGAATTTTCTAGTGGGGCATAGGCCCAGAAACAAAGCAAAATAACACAGTTTTCTGTTCTGGCTCTGGGTCCCAATGCAAAACATTTAACCTGACAAGACATATAGTGGAAGATCATGGGAGCTGACTTCACAGTGAGTGTGTAACTAAGTATTACATGGAATGTCCTAGGAGTAGACAAGTCTTTTAAGCATGAACATTAGTTTATTTGAAACAGTGCCCATCTTCAGAGCTATTACTTTCCTAGCCACAGACTTCCCATTTTGTAGAAAATATCTTCTCATAGCTAGTTGACCATGCAGTTATCCTAATGACTCTGAACTTGCTTTTGTCATGGAAGAATTTACCAATAGGCCTTAGACTTTATTTGGCTGTGTTTAATATCTATAGACCCAGGGCTGCCCATATGTAGCAATACACAGAAAGTCATTAACAAGCATTTATAAAGTGCCTACTGTGTGCCAGAGGCAGCTAGGTGGCTCAGTGGAAAGAGCACTGAGCCTGGGTTCAAATCTGGCCTCAGACACTTACTGGCTGTGTGACCCAGGGCAAGTCACTTAACCTCTGTTTCTTTATCTGTAAAAAGACCTGAAGAAGGAAATGGCAAACCACTCCAATATCTTTGCCAAGAAAACTCCAAATGTCTTGTCCACATTTACTTCACCATTATGTTTAAAAGATAAAATTTGAACCCAAGACATCCTGATC
The DNA here is from genome assembly GCF_900497805.2 of Vombatus ursinus. Lineage (NCBI taxonomy): Eukaryota > Metazoa > Chordata > Mammalia > Diprotodontia > Vombatidae > Vombatus > Vombatus ursinus. Next base: position 29,478,673 of record NW_020954576.1, read on the forward strand.
TCAAGATTTCCCTCAAGTGACTATGCCACATTCTCTGTCTGACAGGCACAGTGAGCTTAATGAATGCTAATTGGGTTGAATCAAGGCTTTCCTTATCGACTGACTACCTACACCTCTATGTTATTCCTCCCTGCCTTAGCACAGTGCCCTGCACACAGTAGTGCTTAATAAATGATCGTTTCCTTTCTACCTTCCACCGACCTTTCTTAGCTTGCTCTTGTGCATGCTTAGACCTGGACATCTACCTGACCCTCCTGCTTATCTTCATGATAAGCACTGTCCCTTCCTGATCACTCCCATTTCATTGTTGCCCTGACCCCATCATGACACTGGAGACAATGGAAGTTTTGGTTCCATATTTAACATTTCCCCATCCCAATCCCCTTTCCGTGTAGTAGACTTCCCAAGCAGAGTTCAGGTGGCCCTTTCTTATGAATTTTCTAGTACCTCTATTTCCTTTTCTAGTACCTCTATTTCCTTTTCATGGTGTTCCTTATCCTGTGGGCCTCCTGTAGTATTTTTTGGACCCCTATGTAGAGATAGTGGTATTGTTTAGTCACTTTTTTTCAGTCTGGCTCTTCATGACCCCTTTTGAGGTTTTCTTGGCAAGGATACTTCAAGTGGTTTGCCATTTCCTTCTCTAGCTCATTTTACAGATGAGGAAACTGAGGCAAACATGGTTAAGTGACTTGCCCAGGGTCACACAGCTAGCAGGTGTCTGAGGCCAGAGTTGAATTCAGGTCTTCCTGACTTCAGGCCTGGCACTCTATCCACTGTACCACCAGGTCATGTGGAGATGGAACTGTCATGTAAAAAAGCAAAGATAAATGTCCCTCAGCCATCCATTCCCTTAGAAATCAGATCTTTCATTACATCATGGTATAGGAGGATCATATTCTTTGTATATTTCCAGAGGGTTCAACTAGACTTCTATGAGCCAGTCCTCACCCCTAGACTTTCTCCGGTTCTTCTAGCCCCCACCCCTGCCCTGTCTTTCTTCCCACATTCCAGTATTTCTCTCCTTAAAAAAATCATCTGTAAATTAGTGGGAATGTAATCTTTGTGGTTTTGACTCATTCACACTCAGAGCATCAAAATATTGATTGCAAGGAGCCGTTTGATACCCCCGAAGCCTCTGGAGCCTTCTTAATGAGCTTTTAAAAGCATTTTGTTTTCAGTGACAGAAATGCTATTTTTGTTGCACCGTAATCAACCCATTTGAAACACACAGATTCAGAAGGGTTTAGAAAATTGTTCAAACAAACTCATCTTCCTCTGTACCATCCACAGGGGCTGGGGAGAGGGGGGAGGAGTGAGGGAGAGTCACCTATGTGTAGGTAGTGATCCTGATCAGCTGTGAGTACCTAAGGCAGGGAAGGTTAGATGGGGGATACTCTCCCACCCCTTTTCAGGAAGGCCTGAAGTTATCCTATCATCTTTTATACCTAGGCCTATAGAGAAACCATTTTTCTTTCTTATTTCTCAAATAAAGGTGATGCACAGACCCTCTCATGCTATTCCTTTTTTCTCTCAGTGCAGGCTCTCCAAATACCCATTTTTCAAAGAGTCATAGGTCAATGATGGGTTACAGTAGGTAGTACCAAAGAAGGATGATTTGTCTTGCCTCGTGAAACTCCCATGACTTGAGGCAGAGAGTGGACCAGTATAAAATGTTCTAAACTGATGAACTGTAACACATTCAGCTTGTTTCTCTCCTTCCAGGTCCCCAGGGCACTTATTTCTCAGGAGGGTGGAGAGGAGACAATTCACCTTTTGCTCTGGTAGCAGGGAGGAATAATGAAGGGCAATGAACCAGGGAGGAGATAGGTTCTTTCCCCCTGAATAAGTGACAGAATCCTCACCTCTGAAGGGTTAGGGAGATCTGGCTGCTGATCTGTAGGTTGGAAAATCAGATTGATTGTTCTAATCAAGTGGGCACAAGTAGGGAAATAAAATACCTACTGGAGAAGGTGAGCCTCATTGCATCTGTCAGCATATTAGCATTTTGTGTGGAAGGAATTTCTTTCTTGGAGATGCTCAAAACATTGTCAGTCTCTACGAAGGAACAAGACAAAAGATTATCATCTCATTTTCCAGATGGAGAAAGGAAGTTAGAATGGTAAAGGAGTGGGCCAAGTTCACTTGGAGAAACTCTGGTCAGACTAGAAAGGGGATTTAGGAGCTTTGACTCCTTGACCACTGATTTTTCTCATTGTCTATGCCTTCCTCTAAAAATTTGATTGAGTTGTTAGATGAAAAAAAATCTGTTTGGTCAAATTTTCAAGGTCCAAATGATTCACATAATGGATTAGATTTTTTGTTGAAGCATATCTTGTTATTCTAAACTAGAGGTATAATGGCTGTCTTCAAACACCTGGAAGACTTCCTCTTGAAGTGATTAGAATAATTCTGTTTGGTCCGATGTAGGGGGGGAAGGTTAGGGGGAAAGAGAAGGGCAGGGAGAGTTTAGATTTTTATAAGGAAGACTTCTTAATATTTAAAGTCCAGGGGCAGCTAGGTGGCACAGTGGATAGAGTACCGGCCCTGAGGACCTGAGTTCAAATCCAGCCTCAGACCAAACACTTGACACTTATTAGCTGTGTGACCTTGGGCAAGTCACTTAACCCCAATTGCCTAAAAAACCAAAACAAAACAAATACTGAAAGTCCAAAAGTGGAATTGAGCTCTTTTGTAAAGTAGAGTTTCCAGTGGTGGTCTTTAAGCAACTAGGTAGCACTGTGGATAGAAGACTATACCTAGAGATAGGAATACTTGTGTTCAAATTCTGCCTCTGACACTTAACCTCTCTCTGTCTCATTTTTCTCATCTGTAAAAAGGAAGTAAGAATAGTACTTACCTTCCAGGGTTGTTGCAAGGATAAATTGAAATAAAATTTGTAAAGCACTTTTCAAACTTTCAGCACTTTATAAATCCTAGCTACTATTATCATGTAATTAATCACCTACTGGGGATGCTTTAAAGGTTCAGGTTTAGAAATGGTTATTTTTTTTTCTTTAGGGGCAGAAAAACTGTGTTACCCTAAAACTTTCCTTTTGCCACATGTTTCTACATTCATGGTCCTATGGAAGATACTCCCTGGGATTTCATTTTCCTGATCTTAGGGTGAAAAAGGATTATTTGGCTCTGAAAACAAACAATATGGTAAGACAAGTGGCAGACAAAGTCAGAGCTGGAAACAGTAAAGGACAGAGGTAAAGAATATAAACAAGGGGAACTAACAACTCTTCCATTGTCATCTCCCTTCTAACTTGAAGATATCTAAGATGTCAGGGAATTACTGATATTCATTTTAGTTAAAATTAATTTTATTCAGATATGCACTTGTAATTAAACTCAATTCACTTTTCCATATTGGGTACCTTTGGTGAATGGAGGTCATCAGGTAACTTTTCTGCTTCTAATATGTGCACTTTCATGGCATTTTATAACAGTCCAAGAGTTATAATATTCCAAAATTTAAAAAAAACCCTTATCTTCAAGGTTTTGGTAATGGTTGAATAAAAGCATTTGGCAAAAATGATTTCCCAGGACAAGAGAACAACTGTACCTAACAGTTGATCTTTTCCTGGGGATAGCAAGAAAGGGGTTAGGATTCATGTTTCAGTTTGACATTGTTATTATTTAATAGATTTTGAGCTGAAAGGGAGAGATTCAACCCCTCATTTTACAGATGAGGAAACTGAGACCTAGAGAATTGGAATTATTTGTCCAAGGTCATCCAGGTAGTAAATAGACCAATGATTTCAGGTCCTCTGATTCCACTGCATTAGACTTCCCCACAACCCATGAGTCCCTTGTCTATATGGCATCACTGTTTTAATTATTTCCTATTTTTCTTGTCTATAGCTTGTTTTGTATATATTTGTTTGCATGTTATCTCCCTTATTAGATTGTAAGCTCCTTCAGGTCAGGGACTATCTTTTGCCTTCTTTTTTATTCCCAGTGCTTACCATAGTGCCTTGTACATAGCAGACACTCAACAAATGATTGATATGCTATAGTTTTATGACTTTGACCATAGCCTTCATACTGATTTTGTTCATGGTAGTGCTATACATAAGTATATGTGAGTTAGAAAACAGGGGTAATAGCTAGTTGTATACAAATGTGATTTAAAAGATATATTATATATATATATATATATATACATATAACTTTTATTGTTCAGTTGTTTTTTAGTCATGTCCAACTCATTGTGACCACTATTTGGGGTTTTCTTTGCAAAGATACTAGAGTGGTTTGCCACTTCCTTCTCTGGCTCATTTTACAGATGAAGAAACTGAGGCAAACAAGTTAAGTGATTTGGCCAGGTTCACACAGCTATTAAGTGTCTGAGGTCAGATTTGAACTCAAGAGGATAAATCTTCCAGACTCCAAGCCTGGCAATCTATCCACTGTGCCACCTAGCTGCCCAACCAGCCTTCTAGAAGTTGACTATCTTTAATTTATCCTGTAGGTATCTTGTTCGTGCATAGTTGTTTGCATGTTGATTTCCCCTTTTGACTGTGAGCTCCATGACAGCAGGGACTGATTTGCTTTCTTTTTTCCTTTCTTAATATCCCCAGTGCTTAGCACAGTGCCTGGCATACAGTAGGTGCTTAATGAATATTTGTTAGTTGACTGACTGGTAAGAGTTGTGTGAATCAAATGAGTTAATACATATAAAAGCACTCTGGACTGTATGCAGATGAATGGTACAGAATGCCAGGTAGCCAGTTATTCAATTAGCATCTATTAAGTACTTACTATGTGCCAAGCATGGGGCTACTCCAATACCAGTGGTTAATACCATATTCCATACTTGCTTTTTACTACGTGGGCGAAAAATGAATGATTCTTGATGAGTGTTTTCATTTGTTAATGTGACCTACTAGTTCAGTGACATTACCTCTAGTGAATAATTTTTGTTTCTTCCATTGAACAAGCAAGCCTAAAATTCTGACTCCACTCCCGTTCCTACTTTCTAGCCTGACCTTTCACTTTGTGTGCTCTGGATTTCAAAAAGCTAAGAATGATCTCAGTTATGTCTCCAAGTTGCCTAATAGGGAAGATCAGTTGTAGTTGTAACCTGGGAATGATCTGGGACTTTGTCTATCCTTGACCAATCTTAGAGACTGACCTTTGACTCAGAGAGGTAATGTGACTTGCACAGTATCACATAGCCAACAAGCATGAGGGGCAGGATTTGAACCCAGGTCTTCTTACTTTCCACCCAGCACTCTATCTGCTTGGCCTCTCTATAGAGCTATGAAATAATCCCACACATTTCTGATATGAATGGTTTTAGTAATCTTGTCCATTATTATTCTAATCCTTAGGAAACTGTTAAGCCCAAATAGCTTTTGCACTCATCGTTGAAGCCTTTTTCATCTTCCTTTTCAAGCTGACAGGCTTTAATGGAAAGGGGCCTAGCTTTGATCTGCCTTTTAATTTTTTGTTTGTTTGGAAACTGCCTTGTTCTTCCACCAAGGAAAAGAAAAAGGCTTTTGTTGGTGAAATCACAAGAGGCAAACTGCAGGAAGGAGGAGGAGAAGGAAGAGGAGAAGAAGATGAGGCTGATTCTTTTAATTCTTCCCGTAATACTTTCTAAGTAATTCTTTTCATAGGGATCTTAAGTGTTATGGGATCTTCCATTTTCAGGGACTTCATTAGAACTGGGATTCTTAACCTGGGTCCATGAATTTATTTAAAAAAAATTTTTTAGAACTATATTTCAATATTATTGGTCTCCTTTGTAATCCTATGTATTTTATTTTATGCATTTAAAATCCTATGTATTTTATTTTATGCATTTATGCATTCTGAGAAAGTGTCTACAGACTCTTCCAGACTGCCAAAGAGGCCCATAAAGATTAAGCGGCCCTGAGAGGGCTGGCTGCCTCCAGCCAGAAGCTCATCTGTTTGTATAAGAACAGGAAAAGCAAAGAATAGGAAATGGGACATTTGCTGTCCCTGTTGAAGGCCAGTTCTGTGACTTGGCTTCAAAGTCTTTCCATCCATCCAAGGCTATTCCCTATCTCCTCCCCATCCAATGACAGCTGACATCCATCCAAACTCACTGAATTCTCTGTTCAGTCTTCTTGCTGTTGCCAGTCACTCACTTCTTCACTCTTCCATATACTTTGTCCATGCTCTTCACCCCACTTAACTGCTCTCTTCCTTTTGCTCTGCCATATTCCTTATTGCCTTCCAAACTCCTTTGCTTAACGCATACTCTTGGCCAAGTTCCCTTTATCTCATACCTAGGTTTGAAAGGAACTCTGATCCTTTCAGATCTGTACTTACTTTGATACTGCTGGTTCATAGTCATTGGCATACAGCTATGTGCTCACAGGATTACAAACTCACATATATAGAGTTGGAAAGGAAATTAGAAGTCATCTAGTCCAATGATGTCAAATTCAAATAGAAGTGGATCCCTGCCTGTTGCAAAGTAATTTAGAAAACCACAAATTAGCATCATCTATGTTGTATTGTATTTTTATTTATTTTGTCACACACTTCTCAATTACACTTTAATTTGATTCTGGTGTACTCAGAAGTTACTTTGACACCTCTAATTAGTCCAACCCCTTCATTTTACAGATGAGAAAAACGAAGCACATAGAGGATAAGTGACTTCCCCAAGGTCACACAGGTATATATACATAGGTATATACTCAGGTATAGTCGAGTTCAGATTCAAATTTGAGGTACTTGAGTGTCATGAGAATTTTCTGGCTTGCCTTTATTATAGCCACTTGCTTACAGCAGAAAGTCACATAACTAGCAAGGATCTGCAGAATTTAGCCAACACATCAATCTTTAGCTCAGATGATTAACTGGTCAGTGATAAAATAATTTTTGGCTAAGTTCTATTTTCCTTATCTACTTAAAATGAGAGTCTCAAGTAATAAGAATAAGAGCTAACATTTATATAGCACTTGCTATATGCCAGTCACTGTGCTGAGTTATTTCATTTAATCTTCACAGCAAGCCTAGGAGGTAGGTGTTATCTCTCCCATTTTACAGTTGAGGACACTGAGGCAAATAGAGGTTAAGTGACTTGCCCAGGTTCTGGCAGCTAGATGACCTGAGGCTATCTTTGAACTAGGCTCTTCCTCACTAGACCAATGCTCTATTTACTGTGTCACCTAGCTGTTCTGGTTTTAATGGTCTGCAAATTCCTGCTACATCCCCAGTGTTTATTGACCAGTTTATTATTTAACCTGATATAGATCTTTCCCTTCTGCTATCTGTTCTTTGATGTGTAAATCTTTACTTTTCACTTCTGCCTTTTGTAAAATTCCATTGTATGTCTCCTGATTGTGTAACTAAGACCTATATCAAGTTGCTGAAGTGGTTGCTGAAGGTCCGTTGGTTTTTGTACACCATGGGCCTATGCTCTGAGCATATAATAAACTGGTTATTAAAATAGTTCTGTGTGTTGATAAGTGTGATTGGCAGCAGAACCTATTAAGGATCCTTGGATAATTTTTTATATCACAGGTTATCTGATTCCAAAACTCCATTCTTATTTTCACTTTACAATATTGCCCAATTCTGTTGTTGTATGTTACAATTAGTCTGTAAACTTCTTTGTATCTTTTCATTTTGCTAAACCCTAAATCTCTCACTACCCCAGCCCTGCTGTCTACTCACACCTCCCAACAGCATAGTATAATGTTGTGATAGTTTAACTGATGGGTGGATAAGTGCTGCCTGCAACCTTGTATGTTCCTTCCTTCCTTTATTTGTTCGTTTGTTCATTCCTTTGTATATTTGTTCATTCGTCCGTTCCTTCCTTCCCACAAACATTTACCAAATGCCTACTATGTGCAAGGCCCTATGCTAGGTTCTGTGGGGTATGCAAAGAGAAAAAATGGAAGCAAGGCAATCCCTGTCCTCAAAGTGTTTATAGTCTAAGAATAAAATTTCAGTTTATTTTTTTCAGTCTTTCTGCTATATACAGTTCTTCAGTTTAGCTATTTAATCAACAGCTTTAGTTATCCATTAGCTTTAGAATTAGGTCTAAGCGGTTAGGATTTCTGTAAATTGCCCCATTAAAACAAACCAGCTGAATCTGTGCTTGGGCTCTTGATTGGGAATAATGATTGAGATATAACTATATTCTTGGGTTGCCTTGGGTTTCAGCGACTCAATTTGGGTCCTTCTCGGCTAGTGAAACATGCAACAGTCCCAGGATAACAGGTGAGCTACTGAGCAAAGTTCTAATGAGGCTAAAATGTTTCTCCCTCTGCTCTTCCCCTTGTCAGCACTGAATGGTTATGTTGTGGTCCTAAACAACACAAATATCTTAATGTAAAGGGCTTGTGAAGCTCGGGTCCAAGACCTCTTGGTTTCTCTGGGAGCCCTTGGGTAAATCATGACTTCTCTGTTCTATAAAATAATACTAATTAGTAATAATAATAACTAAATAATAATAATAATAACTAAAATATAAGATGTCTTTGTGGTTATAAGGCAGAACTGTTACTACTACTATTTTTTGTTATCTTTTTACTATTTTACTTTTTACTATTTTTGCTATTATTTGTTATCTTTTTTTCTTAACAGATGAGGAAATGGATTCAGAGGTTAAATGATTTACTCAAGGTTACTCAGCAACTAAGTGAGAAAACAGGGCCTCAAGCCCAGGTGTTATGGAGGCACTGATTCCTGAGTTGCATCTTGAAGGATTTCAACAGGTGAAAATTCGACAGTTTGCAGGTTTGTAGCCAGCACAGCATTAATGACCCAAGGAGCAAGGAATGACCTTAAGAAGAAATATTTGGGACCCAGGCCAGCAGTATCTTAGCTGTAGACTCATCTGACAGTCATGATGTATCTGGATATGAACTTGGTGGGACCAGGGCTAGGTAGGAACTGAACAAAGTTTTGAGTCTACTCTGTATGAGCCTCCTCCTTGGAGATTATGCATGAAGGCACCAGAGGAGAAATGTCTGTAGTCTCTTCTTGCTTTATTTTGAAGTAAATATCCCTTTGTAAAAGAAAGAAAGAAAGAAAGAAAGAAAGAAAAACAAGAAAAAAAAAAACAAAGAACAGTCTAGACCAGAGGTGCTGAGATCTTGAACTAAGATAATGAAAGTGTGAATGAAGAAGCACCTAGAATCCATCCATAGGACTTGGCAATGATTGGCTATAGGCACAGGAAGAAGAGAAGAATCAAAGATAAGAACACGTTTTTAAACTTGGGTGACAGTAGGCTGCTGGTATCTTTGACAGAAGTAGGGAAATTGTAAGGGAAGGTTTTGGTGCAAGGTGATCATTTTAGTTTTGGACATAATGAACTTGAGGTGCTGGTGGGATGTCCAGGTGCAAATAGATGTTCAATAGGCATTTGGAGATGCAGATTTAGAGCACAGGAGAGAAATAGGAAGTAGATAAATAGAAATAGCAATAGGATTAATTGCCATGTGAGTTTCACCAAGGCAGAAAGTGCAGAGAAAGAAGGTCTGAAGACACTTGCATTTAGAGGGATCACAGATTTAGAGATAGAACAGCTCATAGAAGCCATCAAGTCCAACTCCTTCATTTTACAGATGAGGAAACTGAGACCCAGAGAAGTTAAGTGACTTGCCCAGGGTCATACAACTGAGAAGTTGCTGAGACAGAAATTCAACTCCAGTCCTTCTGTGCCCTATCTACTATGATGTGGTGCCTCTCAAATAGAATTTAGATGAAGCAACAAAGGAGACCAAGAAGGATCAATCATCAATCCAGGTAGGTGGAGTCCAGAAAAGAGTTATAGAAGCCAAAGTAAGACCACGTATCCTGAAGGAGTGGATGATTGCTTTGTGACCTCATTTGCGGTTTTTGTGGCAGAGATACTGGCATGCTTTGCCATTTCCTTCTCTAGCTCATTTTACAGATGAGGAACTGAGGCAAACAGAACCCTGTTAAGTGGCTTGCCCAGGGTCACACAGCTAGTAAATGTCTGAGGATGATTAACAGTTTAAATGCTGCAAGGGGTCAATGCTTGATGCAAAACTACCTGTTTGGTTTCATACAAGCCCCACAGTGCATGACTCAGTCCTTGCCCCAATTTAAACAGCCTTCCAGATGGAATGAACTTCTGATGCACCCCATGGCTTTCAATTTGATCAAGCATTTGATGCATTTAGCATAAATCCCATTATTGATTGATTGATTAAATCAATGGGGGTGGTCAGATCTTATTCACACCTACTAAAGAAATCAGAATATTTTCTCACCTGATTGAGGTATCAGAGAACAGTATCTTATCACTTTAAGTGGAGTAGAATAATTGTCTGGGCTTATTCCCACCCTTGTATATTGTTATTTTGACCAGATTCTAAATGTTGTTCAGTGATTATTCTTATGTAAATGATTTAGCTTTCTTTTCCTAACTAAATGTACAGCTGTTTCAAAGCAGGGATTATTTATTCTCATTATTTTTGTATATCTTACACCACTCCTATATGGTGCTTCATTGATGCTTTGTAGCTGTCATTCCATACCACCAGTGGAGTGCATTTTGAAGTTAAACCAAACATGGTGACAAATGCTGGCTCTTGGCAGTATGTTAGGGAGACATCTGAAGAAAGGATGGCACTGTATTTTATGAAGCCCTTTCAATATGAAGATCCATTCTACGTGCTAACTCTGGCTTATGTAGAATATAACTTGTGAAAAAATGGGTGTCAGATTGACTTTGTCAGAAGAATTCAAGGATGCTCAAACTGTGTGTTATGATTTGTCCACAGCCTTCTTCTAAAATTCAAGATTGGGGCACTAGCCTTGCCTTCGTGTTTTTGCTTACTTCATATTCTACACTCTTTACAATATGGAACATTTAAAATATGGTCCACTCTTGATTATTTGCACAAAGGAAGAGAATGTTGAGCTAATTTAGAATAGTGGCATATTCAAAAATTGTTTATACTTTGTATTGCAATGTATTTTGTGATTTTTGTTTCCAGTGATTTTTCTCCCTATTTAGAGGTTTGCATGAGGTCATACTGACTGGCTCAGCAGTATAATATAATCATACCTTAGCTTTTAAAGTGCTTTATACTTTAAAAAGTGCTTCCACACACAGTATTAATGGTTCAATTGTATTCAACAAACACCTGTCAATCATGTACTATGGGGGAAGGTGTTGTGCTAGAAAATGGGCTATGAAGACAAAAACAAAACAGTTACTGCCCTCAAGGAGTTTACACTCTTCTGGGCAGGGGATAGCATGTACACAAGTAAGTAAATGCAGAATATTTTCAAAACAATACAAAGTAATTCCAAGAGTAAGTGAACCTTAATAATTAAATGGATTGGGAAGGTCTCATCTAGGAATTGGTACCCAAGCTGTGATTTGAATGAAGGGAAGGATTGCACTAGGTGGAATGAGTGTGTTCCCAAAGTGTGGAACCACTGATTCGAAGGTATGGAGATGAGAGATGGAATGTTGCATACGGGGAATAGCTAGCAATTGAGTTTGACTAGAATGGTGTGTGTGTGTGTGTGTGTGTGTGTGTGTGTGTGTGTGTGTGTTTGTGTGTGTGCGTGTGTGCGCATGTGTGAAGGGAAGTAATATGAAATAAGGCTAGAAATGTGGGTCAGAACAGGATACCAGAAGGACATGCCAGGCCTAAGAGTTTGTATGTTATCTTAGAGGCAATAAAGTCAATGAAGACTTTTTAAGGTGTATATTTGTGTGTTACAGTTAAATCTGTGTTTTAGGAACATCAGTTTGGTAGCTGTGATGCTGGACAACATGATCCAGAGTTGGAAAGCAATTAGGAGGATATTATACTGATCTAGACAAGAAGTAGTAAGAACCTGAACCAATGTAATGGCTGTATAAATGGAGTAGAGGGGATGGATGTGAGAGATATTGTGGAGGTAGAATTGATAATACTTGGCAACCAATGGAATATGGTGGTCATTGGAGAAAAGAGAGTCAGGATAACTCCAAGGTCTGAACATGGAGTAGAAAGATGGTGGTACTATCAATAAAAATGGGGAAGCTGGTGATGAGATAGCTTTTGCAGGAAAGGTAATGACTTCTCTGACCATACTGGTTTTGAGGTGCCTGTGGGATATCCAGATGGATATGCCCAGTAGTAAATTGGTGATGCAGGACAGGAGTTCAGAAGAGAGATTAGGACTGGATATATATATTATATATGCATGTATGTGTATATGTATATATATGTATGTATATATAATGAATTTTCTGCATAGACATATAATTGAATCTATGGGAGCTTATTAGATCACCAAAGGGTCTCACAGCTATTTTTCAAGAGGTAGGGCAAAGATTGTTAGTACCATTTTACTGATGAGGCTCGGAGAGTTTACATGGCCAAGTCACATAGCTAGTAAGGCACAGAGTTGGGACTAGAATCCAGATTAGGAGTAGAGCAGGAGTAGATAGCTTGGGGATTTTTACCCTCTTTTGGATAACTACACAATGGATGATCAAAAGCTAACCACATCATTACATTCCACAAGGCTTTGGGAAGTATTATTCTTAAGTGTAAACAGTTTGATAAAATTTTAATTAATAATATTTTCCAGTTGCAGGGGGAAAAGGTGTGGTCCTGTTAAAATCAAGGTCTTTTATTTTTTCTGCAGAAAACATAACATTAATTTATTTTGATATAAGCTTCCAGACACATTAGGATAGCTTGTGTTTGCGTGCTAGCCACTGCTCACTATAGGAGAAATCAATATCTGGTTGCTAGAGGCTGTAAGCTGTTATCACTTGGTGACAGTTGATATATTAGTGGCCAGCAATGAGGAGAATGGGGGTGTGTGCATGCTCTATCAACTTTTAAGACACATTTTATTTGTAACAGTAACAGTGATTCGGCCTTCCATTTGTCATCTGTGCCCTTGAAAGTGAGTTGATAAATGAAAATAACTTCTAGCCCACTGAACCCCATACTTTTCCATGTTCCACAATTCAATTCACTACCAAAAAGATGCTGATGAGTAGCAGTAATGGTGGGAAAGAGTTGGGTGACTGAGACAGTGGAGCGAGGTAGTAAACATTCTGAAAGTCTTTAACTTCATTGAATAATGTCATCCAATCCGGGAATCCTGCTTAGGTCTAGTAAAGGATAGTAACAAAATCACTTTTATTAGGATTGTAGTTATCTTGGCACATAATAATCTTTCAGTAAAAATCATTATACCTAGAAAATTATTTTTGATAAGTGGTTAGTCAAATCTTGATAGGAGGATCCTGCCAGATAGTTTTTTTTAGTGTGTTGGTAGCATACATTTTATTTATTTATTTTGCGAAGCAACTTGGGTTAAGTGACTTGCCCAGCATCACACAGCTAGTAAGTGTCAAGTGTCTGGTCTGAGAGCAGATTTGAACTCAGGTCCTCCTGACTCCAGGGCTGGTGCTTTATCCACTGCACCACCTAGCTGCCCCCTGTTGGTAGCACACATCACGCAACTGTGATTTCACTGGCGGATTCCATTGTAGATTGTATTGTTGTTGTTGTTTGGTTGTTGTTCAGTCGTTCTGACTCTTTGTGACCCCATTTGGGGTTTTTTTGGCAAAGACACTGGAGAGGTGTGCCATTTCCTTCTCCAGCTCATTTTACAGATGAGGAAACTGAGGCTCACATGAATAAGTGACTTGCCTAGGTTCACACCTGTTTAAGGACAGATTTGAACTCAGGAAGATGAGTCTTTCTGACTCTAGGCCCAGCACTCTATCCACTGTGCCACCTAGATGACCTTGTAGATTATAACTCATCTAGCTCAATGAAATAATCGCTACTCTTAAGGAAGTTAGGAGAAAAGAGTCAAAGAGTTGCCTATAGCCTATAGGTTAAACAACTAACCCAAGGGAATATGGCTGATAACTGGGGAAGGCAGGATTTGAACTCAGGTCCAAGTCTAGCATGCTATCTATTAAACAAAACTTCTTTATAGGAAAGAATCATCTACACATAGAATTTTGTGATTTGGAGGGACTCCTGGGGGTCATCTGGTATTGGAGTCACAAGACTAAGTTAATGTCCCAGCTCTGCCACTTACTACTAGTTGTGAGTTACTCAGCCTTGAGGAGCTAGACTTGCTGTATGATTAGAGGCTATACTTCCTGGGTACAACCTGCCATCCCACAAATGGAAACTCTGACATCAGTGAGAGTGGGGAAATATGGATTAGTGTAAACATAAGGCTGTTCTGAGGTTGGGGCAAGGGCAAACGCAATCCAGATTATTTCTACGTTACTAAGGGTGGGTCAGAAGGGTCAGCTTCGTACATGTAAAGCAACATCTTATTGTTAATTGAACAAAGCCATGACTAATTGATGAGGGTTAATTATTTGCTCACTTTTATCTCTTATAAAGTGCTTTGCAAACATTATCTCATTTGATTCTTACAACAATTCTATGAGACAAGTTTTATAAATGTAATTCTCATATGCTCAGCAGAGTCAAATGAGGCTCAGAGGGGTCAAGTGACTTCCCTAAACTAGTTAAAAGCTAGTAGGTGGAAAATCTGGGATTCGAACCCAAGTCTTCTGACTCTAAATCCAGTGTTCTTTCTTTCCAATATGCCATACTGATTTTCACAGGCCAACTCCTACCCTGAGAAACTGGATCAAAGTTCACTGCTAGGGTTGGTAAGCTGGCAAATTGCTTCACTTTTTTAAAACTCAGTTGTAGAATGAAGGGAAGTTCAGTCAACACACATTTCTTGAGTGTTTAACATATTCAAACCGCTGAGGGAGACCCTGGAGGGGAAACAACAGGTGGTAAAAACGATTGGCATTTACACAGAATTGTAAACTTTGCAGAGCAATCTTAATATATGTCATTTCATTTCACCTCTACTAAAAGTCCGTGAGGTTAAGGACTTTGGATATTTTTTTAACCCCAATTTTACTGATGAGGAAACCGAAGCTCACAGAAGTAAGGTGACTTCCCCATCACTACATCGTTAGGAAGCATCTAAGACAGGATCTGAACCAAAGCTGGCCTGATTCTGAGTCCTGTGCTCTATCCACCAGCCCTTGACGCCACCCCTGTCGATGTTCTATGGCAGTACTGTGGCCTCAGTAGCATAACAGGCCAATTAGCCACAGTAAAAGAGACAAAGCCATTGTCCTCACCACAATAATAATTCTTCCATTATGCCTCTCTCTTGCTTGGACACCCAGGTATCCTGATGACAGGTGACTGAAAAAGAGATGGCATACGGCACCTTTTTGACTCAAATTAGAAACCTTGGAAGATTAGAAGCATCATGTCTGAAGGACTGATTTCAGATTTTCTTTTTACAGTCATATGAACATGAACTTTGAGCTCATTAGGAAGAAAGCCCACTGGTAAAAGATGACTCTTTAGATGATGAATAATGGCACTGTTTGCCAATGTCTGGGAGGGAAAAATGATCAAAATAAGATAGAAATTTAGCTTTCTTCTGTCTCCCTTGTCCCGTCTTGTTCTTCCCTGCTCTGCTTTGTTCTGTACCATGACAGTAACATTGTGCACCCGTATGGCACTGTCTATCTTGTGTAGTATCCCTGTTTGGGAACCGTAGAGAACCTTCTAGAGCCATAGTTTTTATTCTTCTCCAGGCTGCATTCCAAACTCTCCTGACTCTACCATGCCACAGAAACCTTTTCACCATGAAAATTTACTCTACCTCTGGATTTCTCATACTGGAAGTACTCTCTGCACCAGAACTTTCACTTTGAGGATACCCAGGCTGGCCATGTCTTTATTCCTTTCCAGGCTGCATACTCAGATCTCCAGACTTTTCTGCCATGTCTAAGTGTGTATCCTTCCCTTCCCCTCCATTTCAGTTTTCTTTTATGTGTTGTCTTCCCTCATTTAAACATAACCTCCTTGAAGGAAAGAACTATCTTCCTGTTCATATTTGTATTCCCAGCACTTAGCACAATGCTTGGCACACAGTAAGCACTTAATAGACACTTATTGACTTGACATGTTCCAAGGGACAGACTCTAGCTAGCTTGCACAGCATACCAGTGGTATGCAGACAACCAAGGTCAAGAACGATAATGATGCTGCAAAGTGCTTTCCCAAGAGCCCTGATGTTTTCTGAAATGAAATAAATCACTAGCCATCTGGCACTTCCTTAGACTCTAACTAAGGAAACCCTAACATTTCCTACTCATATTCCTGCCTAAGCTCTCTGACCCTATGATCATCCAGTCAAGTTGAACATTGATGGTTGATTTTTAAGGTGTCACCTGGGAAGGAAATACACATTTCTTCATGGATGGCAGGTGAAGAGTGGGCCATCCTTGCCCTGTAGACTGCATACTTCTCCCCTCTTCCAACTTCTATCTCTTATTTTGAGAAATATCAAGAGTACTACGGCCTCTTGAAACGGAATGTCAATAGGCTGCCCTATGGTTTCTTGTGCCATCTTCATGCCTTCCCAAAACACAACTTCCTCCACCTTCCACTAGTTTCCTATTTGTGTGTTTTCCATCTATTAGAATGTAAGCTTCTTGAGGGCAGGAATTATCTTGACTTCATATTTATATCCCCAGGCTTAGCACAGTGCTTGACACATAGTGTGCCTTAATAATTGCTTTGCATTCATTCATTCATCCACCCATTTTTGCTATGGAGAAATGCCTTGCCCACTTGTCTTGGTGAGAGAATGAGTTTCAGTGAAAGGGTAGGAACAGAACAGGGAGAAAACTAATGAAACCAAAGAGAAGATAGTATTTGGTCTCCACAGCAAGTGATTCCCCTCCTCCTGCCTCTTGCTATTATTGCAAAACGGGGTAAATAGTTTGCCAATTATGTTATGTCTGTCAGTGTGTGAGAAAGAATTATGGAATTTGCTTTCCTTTCCCAACCCTGAGAAGCAAATCCCAGATATCAATAAAATATATCTATACATGGCCTCTTATCTTAACTATGCAGAACTTAAAACAAATAGTTCCTTTTATTTCTCAAACCAATTGAGGAGGAACGTGAAGGGAGGGCTAGAATATCCAGACTGAGGTAGGAGAAGCCATGTATCAGCAACTACTTTTCAATGGACATAGAATTTGGGCCAAGGATTTTAGTGTCTTTTTTCATCCTGTAAAGTGATCAGAGATAGAACTTCAGGAAGAATTTTTTTTTTTTACTTGCATCAAAAATAGAAGTGAAGGGGTAAGAATCGCTGATGGCATCAACGGATGAGGTGGTGGTTCAGTACTTGTACAAGATGGGGAAAGAAGGTGGAGTCAGGAACTGGACGGGGATGCAGTGGTGCTCTAGAGGCTGTGTGGCAGCATGGGCCAATGATGGACTATATGGAGTGGTATAGGAATGGCAACGACCTGGGAAGGGAGCATCCCATGTGCACCTCTCACAGCCTGAACTCTCCCTCCACCCCGCTTCATATACCTACAAGGAAGTACTTCTTCCTTGACCTTACAAGAAAGTATTTTTTCTCTCTCCTTTTCCCCATATCTGCACCCTGGGACAAAGCTCCTCTTATCCCATACTAGCTAAGATCTGACCCCAGAAGAGGGGGAGGATAACTTGATACCGTGGAAATAGTATTGATTCTGGAATCAGAGGATATGGGTTCAAATTCTGCCTCTGACACTTACTACTTGTGTGATTTTGGGCAAGTCACTGGATCCCTTTGACTCTTAGCTGCCTCAGGTATAAAATGAGGGGTTGAATTCAATGACTCCTGAGGTTCCTCCCAGCACAAAATCTACAATCTTATGTTCTATAGGGAAAATGGGTCCTAAAAGATAGCCTCCTCCCTTGTTTAGATACCTCATGTTCCATATTCTGTAACCCCAATCTCAATAGCACCTTGGAGCTGCCCATTACGGTTGGGCAGCTTTCTCATTCAGTCACTGGAAAGCATTGTTTCTCCAGCTAGAATTTAGAACAAGAACCAAAACACAAACAAAATACAGCCCAGAGGTTAATTTATAGCTTGATTTCTTTCTTTGGCCTTGTAGGCTCCTGAGTGAAAAACGCTGAGCTATTTGTTTGAAGAGAGCTTTTGAAGTACAATACAGGAGAAAACCTTGGTGCTTGGAGTTATATGAGATTTACATTCAACCTGTAATAGCTGAGAGCTCCAGAGATGATCCTGCTTACTATGTGCAAATAGCTGGGACAGCAGAAGGAAGAGTGAATCTATAGGATGGAGACTTGGGTTATAGAATCATAGATCTTTGTGCCATAGGATCATAGATTCAGAGGTGAAAGGGATGTTCAAAGCCATCTAATTCAATCCCTTCATTTTACAAACTATAAAATGAAGAAATTGGAGCCCAGAGAGTTTAAATAACTTTCCCAAGGTCACATATCTAGTAAGTAGCAAAGCCAAGATTTAAACCCAGGCCCTCTGACTCCAAAACCAATGCTCTTTTTTTTTTACACCAGTACTGCTTTTTTTTAGCCTCAGTTTCCTAATTTGTAAAGTGGGAATGAGAGGTAGTATGGGGAGTAGACCCAGTGCCAGCCTTAGAGTCAGGAAGATTTGAGTCCAAATCTTTCCTCTGATACATAATGGCTGTAGGACTACAGTCAAGTCCCAATCTCTCAGTCCCCCTGGCATCTCTCAAAGTCTAAGTTACAGATGTTGCCAAACTCAAATGAATTAGTGTATCTGGAAATATTCTGTAAATATGCTGTGAGTGTGTTACTTTTTATTAGACACTGATATATGATTCTAGACTCTTGGAAGAATATATACATGGCTAGCATTTTTCCCCTCTTTGTGTTTGCCAAAGTCAGTTCTCCTAACTATTCTCCCTTCCCGTTACTTTATGGCAATTCCACCCATCTATTCAACAAGTATTTATTAAGTGGTTAGTATGTGTCAGGCAAGAAGTAGCATTGTCTGGTGGATGAAAGCAGGCCTTGGAGTAAGGAAGACCTGGATTCAAGTCCTATCTTGGATATGCACTGGCAGTGTGACCCTGGAAAAGTCACTGAACGTCTTGACCCCCAGGTGACTCTCTAAAATTCCATGTTGCAGATTTAATGGAAGGACTGGTCAATGAGGGCTCAGTCCTTAGAGCATGCACGATAATCATTTGGAGGCTGGAGATGTGTGATGGAGGGACCTTTCCTTCTCTGATTCAGAGCATGTGTAAATAGATATTCTTTGACTTGCCTTCTTGCATGGTGGCAAAAAGTGTCTTAATTGGCTGCTAATCTGGAACTAAATATATATGCAACAGGCTCAGATACACACAGTTTCTCTCTCTCTTTTCCTAGGTAGCAACAGAGGCAAGAACTGCTGTAAGCCTCCAGGTGGGGAGAGAGTTCATGGTAGTGGCAATGGCAGCAGTAGCTTGATCCCTGCTGCTAGATGTCTTATCTCCTCACCTGGCCACTATGTGGCTGAGAACACATGACACTGCTGTTTTCTTCCATCTCTGTTGTGTTCATTTTTTCCTGATCTTAGATATATAATTATTACAGACAAAATGGATCTGCTTGATGCAGTCTCAATGCGGCTAGTTCAAGTGTGAGTTGTGATAGTAGCCCCAAAGTAGAGCTGGCTGTTCCTCTCAGGGTTCTAGGGTTAACTGTGAAAGGGGGAGGTTCCAAACACTCTTTGGGGGGAGAGCACGTCCTTTGTGTTGCTCAGAATAACAATGGACTGGTTAATATATCCTCAATATCATCTAACCAATTAATATAAATTACAGCTGGGTCCCAATTAGTCCAACAGTTATTCCCCTGAAGTGGTCACATATGTACAAATTTGCAATATTTGAAGTTTTAATTGTGCAAAATATGGTACTTTGTTCCAGCTCAGTGGAAATACCTGGTGTGAATTAAAATAATGCCACCAGTTCAGGGGATTCATTATTTGCACTAACCAAGACCTAGCTGTAATTAAGTAATATTTTTACTTAGTAATATTTTACAGTGATATTTGCTGAATAGGTATGGCAGGAACTGGCACACAATAGCCTCAAACCAGGCCCATGCTTTCCTCTTGCAGCTGCTAGGTGGTATAGTAGATAGAATGCTGGTCCTGGAGTCAGGAAGACCTGGGACCTGTGTTCTTTTAGATACTTACTAGTTATGTGACTTCAGATAAATCACTTAACCTCTGTTTGCTTCAGTTTCCTCATCTGTAAAATGGAGGTAACAATAGAACCTACCTCCCAGGATCATTATGAGGATTAAATGAAATAATAATTGGAAAGCACACAGCACAGTGCCTGGCACATAATAAGCAATATGTAAATGTTAGCTATTTTTATTAGCACCTTGGTACCTGAGGAGAGTGAACTCAAACTTAAAGTGGTTGATACAATACACTTCCCCTTCAAATTTCACTTCCGAATATGGCATAGCCAATGGACAAGTTGCTCCCTTGCTCATAGCATATGGTCTGTTGCTAGGTTGAGTCACTGCTGGGCTGGGTCAGCTAGGTCATTTGGCTGCATTAAAATCTCCTTACTGGACTTTTTAACTGAGCTTCACTGTTGAGGCCTCCAGCAGACTATTACTGACTCTGGTTGCTGGTTCTTCTGAACTTTTGAAGCTCACAAGGTCTTAACTTGGTTCATTTATCTCTGTTATTCATTTGTATAAGATCAGAAAAGACTAACCAATAACAGAAAAGAATAATAGCAGAGATAGAAGAAATAGCAACATCATGCATTCGTGGCCACAAGGTGGTTGTTCTTGCTTAGCTCACTACTGAGGAAGGGAGAGAGGTTTTTGTCTTCTTGAACTTTTTGAATATAGACTCAATTTCCAGCTCAACAGCCAATTAAAAGACTTTTGGTCACCATGTGGTAAGCTGACAGTAAATAGTCAAAGAATACCTGCATATGCTCTAAAGCAGAGAGAGAAAGGGGCCTTCTAATTATGCATTTTTGAAAATAGGCTTACCAAGCCTCCACATGGATCCTATGCATATACTTTATGGATTGGACCCTCTGACTAATTTCCTCATTATACAGGCAAGATTTGGGTCTATGTTAGTAGAGGGAGTTTCCTTGTGAGGACTTCCATATACCTAATATCATTAAATCTACCTTCTCATCTTACCAATGGGAAGCTAAGACCCAGAAGGTTTAGTGATTTGGTCAAAGTTATTTGAATGGTAAGCAGTTGAACTCCCTTAGGGTTTAACACAGTGCCTGCTACATTGTAGGCACTTAATAAATGTTAGTTGATTGATTAGCACTAATTAATATATTAATTACATTATAAGGGTTTTACAGACTAGATCTAGATTCAGTTCAGGGAAATACAAGAACTCAATCTTCCAAACATCCCTCTCACCTGACGTGTCTTATAACACTTTTAATATTAACTCTAAAGTCAGAGTAATTGGGTTCAATCCACACTTCTGATGCTTACCACCTGTTTGACCTAGGGTAAGTCACTTAATCTCCCTGGGCCTCAGTTTCCCTCATCTGTTTAATGGGGGGTTGAACTAAATGGCTACTGAGGTCCCTTTTAGTTCAAAATCTATGAACTATAATAACACACTTTTGCTTCTTTCTTTTTTTATACTTGCCATGTAACATAAGCATTAAAATACCCATTGAATTAAATTATCTTAATGAGTAAACTAAAATGGAGTTTCTTTAGAGAACAGTGATTTTTTTGGATGGGTGAAGGTGATGGTGGGGGGAAGGATCTGTACCATTTGAAATAGCCTGCTAAGACTCTGGAACTAGTCTCTAATTTTTGTTCTCACCCATGTTCTCTTTATTGCTTCCTGATTCATTGAATTTGAGCTTATAGGTGTTAGTTTTTTCATCATAATTCTCTCTCTCTCTGTCTCTCTCTCTGCCTCTGTCTCTCTCTCTGCCTCTGTCTCTCTGTCTCTGTCTCTCTCTCTCAGTCTCTCTCGCTCTTTGTGTGTGTGTCTCTCTCTCATATATACCATAGGCTACTGTACTCCTGGGATCCTGACTTTTATTCCACAGAGTCCCCAGGAACTTTGCTTTTTGGCACTCACTACTAGTTTCTCACTGCCAAAGCTTTTTGTTTATGTATTTGGACTGATTTCCTCTCTGGGCCAGGGAAAAAGTCTGAAAATAATTTGAATTCTGGGAATTGTAGTCTTAGACTGACCCTGGGAAGGAATGGGATTGTCATAAGTTTTGAATTAGGAAGACGCCATGACCACCAAGTGCTCTCTCTCTTTTGCTGTTCTCTCCTTTAAAACTCCTGATGAGTACACAGGGAATCTGAACCTCCCAGCTGAAGATACCCTTCCTGAGTGTGAAGAGAATGCTGTCTTTCTAGGACTGTATTTCCCAGAATTCAGTTTGGTTTAGAACTTTTATCCTGGCATACAGGGGAAATCAGTCAGAACCCTTGGTTACACTTAGAACAAGGTTTTTCTGCATTGTTTCTTCTGGTTCTACAAAGTCAACAGGGCAAATCTTCTCTCTATTCTGCAGCTTAGGAACTTGAGGCTCAAAGAACTTCAGTGACTTCCCCATGGTCATATAGTTAATGATTTGCAGAGCTAGTACTCAAACCCAGGTTTTCTGATTATGATTTGCTATTTTTTTTTAACTGGGAGCTGTAATTTCTGCACACTGAACTCCATCCCTGGGGTTCTGGACTATTTCAGATTGAATGTAAAATTAAACATCCCAGAACATTAAGATTTTCTTTTGCCTTATTCTTCCAAGGCTCCCTCCAAACCTATGGCTCTTCTTTTGGCTTGGGTCCTTTGCCAACGAGTTTTGCTTGCTCTAAGACCCTGTGTGAGGCATGTCTAGTACATGCCATTAATTAGGGATTCAAGCAAAGTTGGGTCCATTACCAGAGTGAATGTGGGGTGTCAATATCAAAAAAAGTTGCAATCAGCAGGAAAACTGGTACCAGATATTCCAAAGCCAAGGTATTCTACCAAAGTTTATGGTAAAGATATAGAATGGCACTGAGTTGATGCTTTTTTTTTTCCAATTAAGTTGCTTCAAGCAAATTCTTTTTTATTCTAAAAGCTTCTGTGATTCATACCTGGCTGGCACTCATGCCCAATATGGTCTCAAGTGATTCTTACCACCTCTTTCTCATCCTTACTAATTATAGGCTCATATACCTCTGTTTGAAGGCAGAGGTGTTTCCTTTTAATTACTTTTTATTCTATAAGTAGCAAGCAATCCTTCAGGATTTGTCTTTGATTCTTTTTAAAGTAAGGGTTTAACTACTAAAACATTTATTAAGTGCTTACTATATGACAGGTACTATGCTTAATACTGAGGATAATAAAGAAGAAGCCAAAACAGTCCCTGCCCTCAAGGAGTTTACATTCTAATGGAGAAGCACCATATGTAAAGCAGAATATGCAAGATATGTACTGAGTAGATGAAAGGTAAGCTTGTAGGGGATAGCACTAGCAAGTAGGTAGGAGAACCAAGTACTTGAGCTGAGTCTTAAAGGAAGCAAGGGATTCTAAAGAGGCAGGGATTGGAAGAAAGAGTATTCCAGGTTTGGGGATTATTTAATGTGAAGGTACAGAGACAGGAAAAAGAATGTTGTATTCAAGGAACTGTAAGTGGCCATTATAGCTGGATTGTAGGGTGTGCTAAAGGGAATAGAAAATATGAAAACTGGAAAGATAGGATGGGGCCAGGTTGTGAAGAAGCTTAAATGACAAAGGACTTTATATATGATCTTAGAGAGAATAGGAAACCCCACTGGAGTTTATGGATTATATGCAGTTAAAATAATTTACACACAGACATTCAGGGAATTGGACCTTAATCTCTTTTAGGTTCTTCCCTGTTGCCCAGTCAAACCGTTTTCCTGCTCTGATATTCCGAATCAGTACTCTATTCCCAATGAGGCTGAATGCTCTAAGTTTCTAGATGAAGTAGATGTAGTAGATGTAGTTTGGTATTCTTGGATCAGAAGCTGAAAACCTTAAGGACATAGGTGGTGTTTTCAAATCATGCCTACCAGACAAAGGCAAGGATTACTGAACAGAAAGGCAGATTTGGGAGGTGATGGCTTGCTTAGATGCTGGCAGCTGAGAACATGATTTGAATTTGTGGGCTATAGCTTAAGCTATAGGAATGATGATGGGCTTCTAGCCAAGAATGGAGTGCCTCTATCAAAGGCTGGGAAAATGTATTTGCTTCGAGTATTGCGAAGCTAAACAAAAAAGGGCTTTAAACTAAAAGATGGGAGGAAGGGGAAAACTTTCTACATATAGCCACCCTTGATACTGTAAGGAGTAGCTGCAATGTATAAAGAATTACTGTGGGGATACCCAGAAATTCACAGGTGACAAAATACAAGGAAGGAGCCATCAATAAAGCACTTGGCCTTAGATATCAATACACAAATAACCAAAGTATGAATAAAAAGGAAGGTGAACTCAAGATCCTAATGAAAGGAAGCAAATTTTCTCTCCTAGGTATTATCACTGAGACTTGGTAGTACGGAACGATGGCTCTGGAAAGGTGTGATGATGATAATATCAACTGATTTTATATAGTACTTTAAAGGGCTTTACAAATGTCATCTCCTTTAATTTTCACAACTCCATGAAGTAGGTATGTGATTATGCCCATTTTACAGATGAGAAAATCGAGGTTCAGAAAAGTTAAGTGATTTGCCCAGGGTTGCATAGCTTACTAAGCATGAAAATTGGGATTGGAGCCTAATCTTCTCAGCTCCAGTGCTTGAACTCTATCTACTGCACCATACCTGTTTGTTTTGTTTTCTAGGTATAGGACACATTTTATTTTACCCCACAGAAAATGCAGAAAAAATATAAACAAACAACAGTAACCAATTATAAGTCAACATAATTCTCTACCCTCTCGCTCTGTGATTCCTTACATTTCCCCCAACAGCTAAGCAGACCTATAGACTCATAGGACTATCCAGTGGTTTGAACTTTCCTCAAAAGGCAAACAAACCATTGGGTTACCAGAGGGGCAACTTTCTTATTTTCTTGTGAGTCCCTCTTTGCCTCAAGGACTTTTATAAGTATCCAGCCTTTTGGGACTATCCTGAAAGAGTATAAGGGAAACAACTTTTCATTTGCTAGAAAAGCAATGTCTTTCCCTTTAGACTTACTTTACCAAAGTAATTATGGAAATAATGAAGGGCAAATTCTGTTTTTAACATTTTTTCTTCTCCCCTTTGTCATGGCCACAGTCCCTTACTCCTCCTCCTACTTTAGGAATCATGTGCATGATTCATTCTCTCATAGACTTACATTGCCTGGAAATTACCTCCTCTCCTTAGAAGACTAGATCTTTGAACACTTGGACTTGGGGATGCTAGGGAGGCAAACTCAAAACTGATTACTTAGGAATTCTTTTTCTTTCCTTAATGACTAGGGTTCAGAAACTCCTACTACTTGGCTTCATGGTTCTCTTCTCCTGGGACATGCCTGTCATCTGGCTCTGCAAATAATGGGTCTAGACACTCAGAGTTCAGTAACTTAGGGTCCAGAAAGTCCCCTTTCAAGCTGAGTGGGTTAGAGCACATCTAAATCTGATGCACCTCTGCCCAAAGGCAACCATTAATGTCTCCGGGGGGTAAAGTCCCTGGCACCCAAGTCAGTAAGTATGGGCAAGCATGGTAGAGAGTGTGTTTGGGTATAAGTCAATAAAGGCAGACATAGAAACTATATTCTAACTGAAGCATATGATAGAACCACTAGTACAGAAAGACAAAATAGATGAGGAACTCAGGAGAGAATGTGCCCTCTGCATAGAGTCATGAAATAATAGATGCAGGTAGTTAGGGATGCAGTGGATAGTATATTGAAAATGGAGTCAGGAAGATCGAGATTCAAATCCTGCCTGCTACACCAAAGGTCTGTGTGACTCCAGGTCAGTTATTTAACATTTTACCCTCAGTGTCCTCATCTGTAAAATGAAGCCAATAATAGGACCTACCTCACAGGGTTGTTGTGAGGATCAAATGAGATAGTATGTGTGAAGGCCTTAGCAAAACTTAAAGCACTGTAAAAATTCTAGCTATTATTAGTAACAGTGGTAATGGAGGACCACAATTATCTGCTTATCTGCTGGAGTTCTTTTTCTGCCAAAAGCAGAGTAGCTAATAATCTTTTGGCTTGCCTTTTTGATAATTTCTTCTTTTAAAAGATCCAAGAAGCCTCAGTGGAGACTTCTGGACTGGACCTGGACTGGTATCTTACCAAAAAAGAGGAACTTTTATTGGTTTGGAAATAGTGGAATCTTGGGGAATGAAGGAAGGGGAGGAAAGTGATAGAGGACAGGGAAATTTGGGGATAGTCTGGTATTTACCCTAAATCTAGGGAGAATAGATTTCAAAGAGTCATTACTTAGTGGGAAGGGAGGGGAGTTGGATCAGGGAAGACTTCCTGGAAGAGGAGACATTTTGAATTGGAGTTTAAAGGATGCTTAGAATTTTAACAAACAAAATGTTTAAAGTAGATCATTCACAATACTATTGGTTCTCTTCAGCTTACACATTTTGTTCATTATGAGAATGGGTTCAAAAGACTTCTTTAGCAATAAGATGAAGCAGTGTCTTGTAAATGAAGAGAAGAGAGTATGCGTATGCTGGTTAGAATGTTAACAAAGTCCAGTGATTTTGTTGTTGCTAAGTATGGTAATAAAGGCAGGAATGTGGAACAAATACAGAAGCTGGTAGCCCTATTAATTCACATGATCTTTTTATTCTTTCCCCCCAGGTTTGTTTGCATGCTAACCAGGAGGGGAATGAGGAAATAAGCATGTATTAAACACCTACTATGTGCCAGGCACTGTGCCATGCATTTTACAAACATTATCTCATTCAATCCCTGCAATAACTCTGAGAGGTAGTTACAGTTGAGGAAAGTGAGGCATACAAAGGTTAAGTGACTCGTCCAGGGTCATGTAGTAAGTGTTTGAGGCCCAATTTGAATGAAGTTCATTTTGATTTTAGGCCCAGTGCTTTATGCACCATGCCACCTGACTGCCTCTGATAATGCCGGGAGTATTGTCAAAACTGAGGGCAACTTTGGCACTATAGTCCCGTACAACTCTTGTGAGGTTTTGCCCCATGGAGTCCTTGAAATGATTTTGGAGAATTCAGTGGAATGTGCATGCTCTGTCTCCTCTCCTAGAGCTAGGCAGGTTACATCACCTCTCAGGGCTCCAGAGAGGCACCTCGAAGGGTGAGAGGGTCTCCACTCTAATGCCATTGGCTTGGGCTCCCACTGGCTACGTTTACCCCATGGATAGAGAACCTGTGACTAGCACCCCAGTTCCATTTAACCACATTGATTGGATTTTACAAAGGGATTTTTGTTTTAAAGATCTAGCAAGAACAAGCATATAAACATTCCCTCCATCCCCAACATCTTGGAGGCATACTTTCACCTACACCACATTAGGCTCTAGGGAAGTAGGCTCAAAACTTAGCTCAGTTTCTGCATAGCACTAGTCACATCAGGGTCATCTCCAGATGTACCATGACTGACAGATGAGTCTTTGTCTCAGTTTCCACTGGCTTGGGCCCAGATCACTTTGCTCCTTGTATAAAGATGCTGGACTGGCTGCAACACCCTACTAAGAATCTTTGAATACTAATGAAGGTTGTGTAGGCTCTACTCCCTACACCTAGAATGGAATGGAATAAATGTAAAGGTCAAGGACCAAGTCCTTTTCTTTGGGGCCAATAATGCCTCAACCCTTTCAGCATGGTTTTTCATGTTATAGGTCAGAGGTTCCCAAACTTATTTGGCCTACCCGCCTCCTTTAAAAAAAATTACTCAGCACCCCCCTGGAAATCTATTTTCTTTAACACTTTAACTTTTTTTTTTTTTGAAATTTGCATCATTTCAAGAAAATATAAAATATATTTTTTTAAAATGACGCATCTTAACTTTAATAATTTATTGTAAATTTGTGGGTTTTTTCCTGCATTGAAATTTTGATGATGTTATGTAACCATACAGTATCATATTGTAAACAAGTCATTACAGGCATATATTCCTGCCAATGATGCTGGACTTCCTGACAATGGGCAACATGCTCGCCTGCCAACACTTGCTTCTTAAGCCCTCTAGGTGGACTTGACCTTCAGTTGGTTATAAGTTGCATTTTGTGTGTTTATTTGGAAAATAATGTAATCACTATGACTTTAACTCTTTTAAACAATAGATGAAACATGTACGAATGGTTTTTCAAAATTTTCTTCTCTTCTTTCCTTATGCTTCCACCACCCACTTATTTTTATTCAGTGCCCTGCCCTTCCCAATTGCATCTGAGGTTACTACTGCTCCCCTATCATTCCAGCACCCCCAAGGGTGGTATTGCTCACTTTTGGAACCTATGCACAGGTGAAGGAATTGCTGAGCAGGCTGATGGGGTTTATACATGTGCCAGACAGATATTAGAATGACAATTAGAAATACAAAAGGAATTTAGAAAAGAGTGTCCTCACCCTAGGGATAGTTGGTTTAGGTCAGAGATCTCAAATGAGAGCAGCAAAGGAGTAAGTCAAAGGGACAATCTTAGCCTGACATTTCAGCTAGCTCTTGTTGACTGCTTGACTGGGTAAGTCTGTCATGAACTTAGACATGCAGATGGAATTTTGATGGCTCAGAGTGAGTGTAAATAGCCATTGTTTCTGTTTTGGTCAGAAACTCTGGGGGTCTTCCCCTCCCAGATTGATTCTTTTGTGAAGGCAAACCAGTACATCTTTTGCTTCAATTCTTACTTAGCCCTTAATCACTGAATGGGTGTTACCTCAGACAAACTGAGATCTGGGAAAGACCTTAGCTTAAAAAGGCTAAGCTCTCCCACTGCATCTGGGGGCCCTCACAAGTCTTGACCACTGGACTCGGATGACTATGGAGAAGAGAGTGAGGCTGATGACTTTGCACAACTCTGCCTCACTTAAATCCAATTCACTTGCAAATCAAAACATCACCCTGCTGATATCACTGGTCCTCTTTGAGAATGAAAGATGGGTAACAACAATAAGCATGCAGATTAAAGAGCCGTTGACCATTCTTGCAAGATACTAGTCTTCCTTACAGCTAAATCTCAGCAGATGATAACAGAGTGCAGTAGATATCCCTGAAGAGCCCACAAAGCCGAAGATTAACGGATGATAGCAGGAATCAAAGTAGTAAAGACCTCAGCTAAGGAACAATAGAGTTTTCTAGCAGAGAATGGAGGAATTAGTAGAGTTGCAGTATGATTTCCAATGGAAAGTGGCAGGCAAAATGTAATGTCCATTAGATATCTGACATAATTCAGAGATTCAAGTTGCCCTGAACACATCCCTAGGTATGCACCCCGTCTCTAGCTGGTGATATGGCAACATGAAGGAGACTATGCCTTTGAGGGAATGGGAGGAATCTTTCTTGTTACTTGTTTTCAACTGTATCCTCTCTCCCTTACTTAGTTTAGTAAATGTAAACATGTTGGTGGAAGCTTGTAAGCTCTGGTTTTAAATAGAAGCCAACCCACAGAGTACCTCAAACCCTGGATAGTTGACAGGGAACCTATGCGTGTATGAAAGCAACTAGGCGGGGCAATGGATAGAGTACCTGGACCTGTATTCAGGAAGACCCGAGTTCAAATACGGCCTCAGACACTTACTAGCTGTGTGACCCTGGGCAAGTCATTTAACCCTATTTGCCTCAGTTTCCTCATCAGTAAAATGAGCTG
This sequence comes from Vombatus ursinus, assembly GCF_900497805.2. NCBI lineage: Eukaryota > Metazoa > Chordata > Mammalia > Diprotodontia > Vombatidae > Vombatus > Vombatus ursinus. The sequence goes on from NW_020954576.1 coordinate 29,508,296, forward strand.
GAGAAGGAAATGGCAAGAATACACCAAATGGGGTCATGATGAGCCAGACACAATTGAAAAATGACTAAACAAAAATAAAAATGTGGATGAGGGAGGTAGTTTTGTTGCCGGGGAGGAGTAGGGGTGAATACTACATAGAAATGGCCTGCTATTATGTAGTATGACCTTTATCTTATTGTCTTCCTCCACTGAAGAAATATTACATAGAATGGAAGCAAAATCCTTATTGAAGTTCAGATATATGACATTTTACTGCCTTCTCTTATCTATAAAGACTGTCACTCTGCCTAGAAAGGAAATTAAATTTGCCTGGCATGATTTATCCTTTAGAATGCCATTCTACTTACTATTCCCTTCTTTTTTTCCCCCTAATATCCTAGCTGTTTGTAAATTAAAAGTTGTATAATTGTTTATAGTTTTCTAAGTATTGAAAGAACACTGGTTGAGCAAGCTCAATCCACTCTCTCCCTCCACCTCCAGAGCCATCATTTTTTCTCCATTATTTGAAACTATATTATTATTTTTTCACTGCCACTTATAAAATCCCTAAAATATAATATATTCATAGGATTTAGAGCTTTGAAATAATCCAGTCCAAGTTGATTTTCATAGATAAGGAAACTGAGGTTTTCAAGGAGGTAAGAAGACTCGCCCTAGGTCACACAGGCAGCAGAGGTAAGATTCAATCTCAGGGCCTTGCCTCCAAATCCAGAACTCCTTCTATTTTATCAGGCTGCCTCCTCCATAGACATGTATTAGCTGGGTAACCCTAGGCAGGTCACTTAACATCTTTGAATGTCATTTTCCTTATCTATAAAATAAGGGGTGTGGGCTAGATCAGAGCTTTTTTTTTTTTTTTTTTAAGACAATGGGGGTTAAGTGACTGGCCCAGGCTCACACAACTAATAAGTATCAAGTGTTTGGCCTGAGGCCAGATTTGAACTCAGGTCCTCCTGACTTCAGGGCCAGTGCTCTATCCACTGCACCACCTAGCTACCCCTAGATCAGAGCTTCTTAAACTGTGGTTATGGGATTGTGAAAAATTTGGCAACAGTAAAAGGTTTCTGAACATGCAATGACCAAAAATTAATTCAAAATCCAATGAGTGATGAATCCAAGGTGTTTCTGGCAGCACTTGCCCATGTTACACCACGCAATTTCACTGCAGCCTTGATTCTGAACACAGAGCATGCGCACTTTGCAACCAGCATAGCCCCCGAGGCTGCGCAATGACAACAACTAGCTGCTGAGTGGAAAAAGTTTAAGAAGCCCTGGACTAGATGACCTTGATGTTCTGCTTCAACTCTAAATCTAAGTTCATACGGGCTATTCCTTTAAAATGAGAATTTCTTGAAAGCATATCGACATCTATATATTCATTTACATCTACATCTATATCTTCTTTAAAGAAAGAAATGTGTGTACACACACACATACCCTCACTGAAAAACAATAGTAATTACAATTTGCACTCAAGTTTGCTACAAGAAAGAATTTGGAATCATTGAACCAGTATAATAATAGTTCTTTTGAAATATATGTACTTTCAACTGTATATTACCCTCTTATAATCTTCAATGATTTCCTTTATGCTAGTCTTGCTTTCTACTTTTAAATTATAAGTTCTGCTGAGTCTGCATTGTAGTTAACTTAAATACACATCTGCAACTAAATAGTTATGTATCTGTATCTAAATGTGTATATATGTATGCGTTTGTTGTTGTTTAGTTGTTTCATTTGTGTCTGACTCTTTGTGACCCCCTTTGGGGTTTTCTTGGCAAAAATACTGGAATGGTTTGCCATTTCCTCTTCTAGCTCATTTTACAGATGAAGAAACTGAGGCAAATAGGATTAAGTGACTTGTCCAGGGTCACACAGCTAGTAAATGCTTGAGGTCAAATTTGAGCTCAGGTCTTCCTGACTTCAGGCCAGATGCTCTATCCATTGTGCCACCTAGCTGCCCTGATGTATACATATATACATATATACACATATACATCTATGTGTATGTGTTTATATATAGACTTATATGTATAAGCATATACCTACATTTGCACATATGAATATATGTTCATGTCCAGACCTGTTACTTCATCCATATGGGGACCCCCTGGTGTGGAAACTCCCTCCACATGCATCTGCATAGCTTGTCTATAACTTGGTCTTAGTTGCCTGAAGTCAGTCAAAAGGATCAGTGACTTGGTTGTGGACCATACCTAAATGTCAGTATGAAATAGAAATTTTTAAAAAGCATAAATATCCTCTGCCTTTTAAAAGTTATCTCCTATCAATTTCTCCTTTTCTACTTGGAGGGCAAAATTCTTCTTGGTCCTTCACTTTGAAATGACAGAAGTCAAATTCTCCCTCCCCTGCTCTTTATATATCTTGTTAGCTATACTGTTCAGCAACAGCAATTCCGTGACATTCACATCAAACTAGGAATCCTATATAATTTCCTAGGAACCAAATTGAACTTTAACAAGTAATCTCTAAGCTCATGACTGATTGTGTGTTTCCAGAAGTGAAAAGGTTATGTACATCACGGCAACAGCCCGTGCTCAAAGCCTGCTGTTTGGTAATTTGTTTAATGGGGAGCCATGCATGTGGCACAGTTTGGAATGAAAATAAAAGAACAAAATCTCATATCCCAAACACTGCTGAGGCCAGAAATTCTACATTGTTGTTCAGTTGTTTTCAGTAGTGTCTGACTCTTCATGACCCCATTTGGGGTTTTCTTGGCAAAGATACTGGAGTGGTTTGCCATTTCTTTCTCCAGTTCATTTTACAGATGAGGAAACTGAGGCAAACAGAGTTAAGTGACTTGCACAGGCCAGATTTGAGCTCTCCAGGCTCAGCGCTCTATCTACTGCATCACCTAGTTGCACCAGAAATTCTATAGGATTGTCTTATATTTATGAGGCAAGAGAAGCAGCATGGTACAGAGGATAAGAGAGAACTGGCCTTGGAGCCAGTAAGACTAATTCAAATCTTGTCCCTGATCCATATTGGATGTGTGGTCTTGGGCAAATCACTTTATCTTTCAGGGCTCTGCACAACTCCTTATGACCATAATTTGCATAACTAGAAAGTCCTGACCTGCATTGATAAGGGAGTTTCCTCATCCAGAGTTCCCTATGCCAATAGAATCACAGATCCAGTCCTCATCCCTTATTCAGTGGCTAGAAATGAATTGGGAATGTCACTCAACTTTCAATCTGCCAGAGCTATGCCTAGCTTGAATGACCTCCTGATGGATGATGGGTGGCTTCTCATTCCTCATTAAATGTGCTTTGAGTTTCTGGGGGTGAGGAGAGAGAGGAGCTTTCTTCTTGTTTGTTTGAATCATGGAAGGAGCATTGTCTTGCGAAGTCTGCTCTTATGGAGGACTAGACGTTGGCTTGTGGGGAAAGACAGCTGGTTAAAGGAAGGGACATTGGCAAGTCATGAGAGGGTTTGTTATATTTCTTTAAGGTTCACAGTGTCTGGCAGATAGTTGTGCTTAATTCAATTTTTTCTCATCCGTCCATCAATGCAGCCAGCCAGCCATTTATTTGTGCACATTCATTCAGAATCTGAGAGAGGAGAGGAATCTAAGAAATCTGAAAGACTTTTATGAAAATATGAATAGTTTATATTTTATTTGTTTGAAAGCAAAAGAAATGCCACTTTTTACTGTATTGGAGTGAGAGAAAGAGTTCATTTAGGCTGGATCTATACAAGGTCAAGGATGTGGATACCATAAAACCTCTTTGATTAAGATTTGGTATCAGGCAATTTATAGTCATATGTTATAAATCATTATTGATTAGAGAAATGCAAATTAAAACAACTTTGTATAGAATGTATTATAGAATTGTATGTGCAGAATGATTTTACATGTATATACATATTTGTATCTAATGGTAGCTATCTCTAGGGCAGGGGGAGGGAGGGAAATGGGAAAAAAAGAAACTTACATGACAACTTTATTACACATTTAAAAGGGATAGAAAATCATACAGAATAGATTTGCCGTTTTATGTGCAATCTTTTTTTATTATACTGTATTATGAAAAGATTGTTTTATTTTATAAATTAAAAATAAAATTTGGTATCAGAGTGGATAGTAGAGAAAAATGAGACCAGTCTGAATTAGGGAGACATATGAATTATGAAGGACATTTTAAAGAACTTGAATTTTTGTTCTTTTCATGGATTATGGTCATTAGAACTAGACTAACCAAATCATCTGGATTGAGGGCCAAAAGCTTGGTGCAGTGGAGAGAGTGATGAACTCAGGGTCACAGGACATGAGTTTGAATCCCAGTTCTGTGAATATGTGTGACCTGTGGCAAGTCACTTGACTTTTCTTTGTCTCACTTTACATATCAATAAAATGAAGGGTTAGTTTTTATGAATTCATCAAGTACTAGAAATATGATAAGCTTATGCAGCACCTCCTCTAGGGCTACACCCCAACTCCCATACCCATCTGAAGTTTGGATTGGAATTTCAATGGGGCAATTACTATTATGCTCAATGTTTTAGGAACAACTCTAAAGGGCTAGTAATACCATTCAAGAAGCCCTACTGGTATGCTTTCCGTGGACAATTAGCTATCTAGGCTTAATTAGCTTTTAGGGAAAGTATGCATTAAGAAGTTATAATTGAGATATCATTTTACACCTACCAAACTGACTAAAATGATTGAAGGAAAGTGAAAACTCTTGGAGGGGATATGAAAAAACTAGGACACTAATTCATTGTTGATGGAATTGTGGAATGATTCAACCATTTTGGAGAGCACTTTGGAATTATGCCCAAAGATTTATTAAAGTACCTGTACCCTTAGACCCAGCAATAGCACTATTTGGTCTGTTTCCAAAGATGATTAGGGTTTACAACATTTTATATATACATATATATATATATATATATATATAATATATATAAAACAGATGTTTATGGCAGCTCTTTTTGTGGTGGCAAAGAACTGGAAATTGCAGGGATGCCCATCATTTGAGGAATGGCTGGACAAGTTGTGGTAAATGATTATAACAGAATACTATTGTGGTATAAGAAAAGATGAGCTCAGTGATTTTAGAAAAACATGGAAAGACTTGCATGAAATAATGAAGAATGAAATGAGCAGAACCAAGAGAGCATTGTATACAGTAACAGCAATATCGTTTTATGAATGACTTTGAGCCAATAAGTTTTTTTGACTATTATAAATGCCCAAATTAACTATAAAGGACATGTAAAGAAAGATGCTACCTCTATCCAGAAAAAGAACTGATAAATAAAAGTATGTATAGAATAATTTTACACACACACACACACACATATACACACATATTTGTGTCTAATGGTGGCCATCTCTAGGGAGGGGAAGAAAGGGAAGAAAAAAAGGGAAAAAAAGAGAAATTTACGTGATAACTTTGTTGTCTATTTACAAGGAATAGCAAATTGTACATTAAAAAAAATGAGGTTTTGGTATAAATAGTTAGTATAAAACATTTCCTTCCCACTTAACTCCAGCCTGGGCCACTTTCTTACAAATACCCACAGTATTTATGGGTAAAGTGAGCACAAACTTAAAGCATAATGTCAATAACAACCTATTTTAACACTTATGACAAAGGAGTATCTCCCAACTTTTGGTCCTAGAAATCCTTTTCTCCCTTCATGGAGTTCTTATATAATCCTCCTTAAGTGTAGCTCTCTGCTGGTCCCTGATGGTCTGTGCCTTTCTTGATTTCACAACTAGTACTTGTCTCCTTCCTCATCATGAAGCTCCTTGAATGATTCTGATGGAACCTTCAATGGGACCTGTGAATTTCCCCAACTCACAAGATTGCCTACACACTTCTGTCTCAGAATACTTATTTGCCAAAGATCACAAAAGAACATGCACAAGGAGACAAAGGAGGCCACATACTTGGGGCTGCCATGGTTGGGTTAGAGACCAGACAGTTGCTATTCCCCTAGTCAGCCCTTTGAGTAGCTTAAAGGAATACTCCCTCCTGGCTGCCTCAAAGGAAAGAGAGCACCATAGGGCTCCTTTAAAAGGATGTAACTTTGTATACCCCACTCAATTCTGGCTCAGGAAATCCTAAATCATTAGTTCTTCTGGCTCTAGAGGTAACTAGAAAATTGTTGTTGTTGTTTTTTGTTGTTGTTAATTACAGAGTATAAGCTCTTCTCTCAAGCCTGGCTGAGAAAGCTGATTCTACAAAGTTCTATGGAGTGGCAGGAAACCAAATGAAATGTCTGTGCATGCTTTATATATTCCACCAGGTAGGGAAAATTTGAGCCTGCTCCCTCAGTTACACCTAACTTTACTGAATAGATATAAATAATTTAAAATTGTAGTGTATCAATTGCTGCTAAGCAAATGATAGTTACTAAAGTGCTTGAAAAATATTTTTCAATCTCATAAGTGTTCTAATGGAAAATATCCTGAGCAGAGACCAAATGTAGGTGATTCTGTGCCCATAGTGAAACACTCCGGATGTTCCTGTTTGCAGATGATCATATTGTGCAGATTATATCAACTACCAGAACAATGCAAATATTCTCAGTGAAGTCTCTAAATGATCAAAAGAGATCGGTTTTACAAACTACATAGGAAAAACTAAGTGGATGAAAAATGACTTTTGTCCAGACTATGGTAAACAATTGAATAGTCGGTTTATGAATCGAGTCATCTATCTAGGACATGCACTGCTGTGGAGCAATGGGCTGAGGATAACATTGAAGAGGAGGAAGAGTATGGCCTAAATTGCATTTGGGTAATTGGGCAGTGCTTTTAATGATTCCGAGTTCCTTTCCTGTCTCTCTCTTTTCCTTCTTTCTTTTCTTTTCTAATATAAATGAAATGATAGGTCTAGTTCTGATGTGCATTGTCTCTATGCAGATGACTCACGTATCTTTGTGGGACTGAGTTCCAGTGGCAAAATCAGACCTACTCTTAAGATCCTTCCCCATGGTGATGTACTCAGCAGTCAAAATCTCAGAGAGTCCCAAGTTCAGAGAATCTGAGAGCAAAGCTAGAAACGGATGCCTTATCAGAGTTTTGAAAATCAGAGGCAAGGAAAATCAGAGCTTGCAAGAGTTGTCTTTGGTTGAGGTGAAGATTACTGGTATGTCAGAGTGAGGTCAGTAGAAGTTGGCAAGGCAAGTCATGTCAAAGCTGGCCAGCTGGGAGTGGAAAGAACCATGGAGCTGATGGTAGGGTTAATTCAACTATTCCAGTTGGCGAAATGATGTTTTCTAAGCAATCAGTTAAGGAATCAGCTGGTGGATCTAATGGTGGCCGTTACACTTCTGAAATAACTGATTGGCCACTTCATGACAGGGCTAGTGCCATTGGCACGGTAGGTAACAGAACAAAATGGAAAGTATATTGGACTAGGAGCCAGGAAGACTTGAGTTTAAAGTCCCCGTAATTCACTTACAAGTTCTGTGAGCCCAGGCCAGTCAGTTCACCTTTCTGACCCTCATTTTCCTCATTTGTTAAATGGAGATAATAATATTACCTACTTCACAGGCTTGTTATGAGGATCAAATGGGCTAATATGTGCTAAGTGTTTTGCAAACCCTGAAGAACTTTATGAAAGTTAGTTATCATGTATGATTATGATTACTATTACCTGAATCAAAAACAGTTCAGTCCAATGATAGAATTAATTCTGTAAGGTTTGACTAATAAAGAGCTGAGTTGCCATGCAATGCAGGCCTGGCCTGAGCCCAAGTAAATGTTACATAAAATGGCAGCCTTCTGGGAGGAAAGAAATGAAGATGAGGAAAAAACTCATAATCTTCCCATGAAAATACTGTCCTCCCTCTGTGAACCCCTCCTTTCTGACTTTACCAGAAGGCTTCCCCTTGCAGAGCATTTCCAAAGCTCCACATTGTCAGCAATTTATGAATATGAATTATGCAATTTACATTCTTTTGATTTAATATAATGATTAAACACCTTTGTACCAGTTCTGAATCATTGGAATGAAACAATACATTTTCCCCCAACTCCCTTGTCTTTTCATAGTACTTTTTTCCCTTCTAAATTTGCTGGGCTTTGGCAAATGAAAGAAAGATAAATTTTGCTTTGATTCAGTAGCAAAGAGAGCACAAAAGAGAATTAAAACATTACTTAGAAGGCAAGAGGGAATTGGGTAAGAAACAGGAATTAAGTTGGTTGAAGAAAATTACCTTATGGTAATAAATCAACACCAGGACGAATGAATGCAAGAATTCTACTGCTTTCTCCCAAATTCTTGTTTGTGTTTATCAAGAGTAACATTTTGGCCTCATTTCTACTGACTTTTTATGTCTTTTGAATCCAACTATTAATTAAATGATTTGCTTCCCTTCTTCTCTCCCTTTTCTCTCTGTCCTTCAATGGCCATAGTATTTTTTTAAAAATTTATTTTATTTTAGTTTATGGAATAAAACAAACATTTCCTTAACAGAGTATAATAAAAAATATGATTGCACATGAAACTGCAAATCTATTATGGACAACTAGCTATTCCTTTTAAATATATAACAAAGTTAACATATTTTTTTCTTTTTTCCTTTCCTCCCTCCCCCCACCCTGCTCTAGAGATGGTGTCACAATTATACACAAATAGGTGTATATATATATATATATATATATATATATATAAAATTATAAAACAGTGATTAAATCTTATAGAATGTCTGAGGAATCTAACAAATCTTCTAAAGCTAAAGTCCCTTAACTTTTTTGCATCATATAACATAATAACCCTTTGGTAATCTGGTATAAAATAAATAGACATCACAGAAACCAATTATATTGAAATAGTCGTCAAACTATATTAAAAAAAAAAAGGTCACAGACTTCAAGTTAAGAACCCCTGCTCTAGCTTAATAAGCTTAGGTCCTCAATCTTCAATCCTCCATTTTACAGATGGGTAAATGAAGGCACAGATAAGTGAACTGACTTGATGAAAATATTTGGTATCTGCAGGAGAAAGAGAAATTTATTTGGCCAAGTTCAATTTCTACAAGCTGGGATCAAGGAATGACAGCAGTTTTTTCCCTCCTTTCTAACTTTTGGGTGACCTACACTTCTGCTCCATGGTGAATTTCTCATTTTCAAAAACAAAAGCAAAAGATGTAAAGGGAGGCTTTCGAATAGCTTAATGAAAAGGTTCCCTAGGCTTTAATGCAGGAAACCCTTTGAAATGAAAAGCTCAGGGATTTTTAGCAGCCTTGGAGGAGGTAGTTGAAATGGCTCCCCGACCCAACTCTGAGATCACAGGATAGCTGAGCCTGGAGGGACTGTCAGAGGCCACGCAGTGCACCCAGTACCTCAGCAAAAATCCCTTCCATAGCCTACTGGACAAGGAGTTATCCAGTTTTTATTTGAAGACCTAAATCAAGGGTGTGGGAGGACCTCTACCTCCCATAGCAGAGCATTCCACTTTTGGACAGCTCTAATTGTGTGTGTGTGTGTGTGTGTGTGTGTGTGTGTGTGTCTTAGGGCAAGCCTGAAGTTGTTTCTGTGACTTTCACCAGTGAAAAATTACCACTTATGGGGACAAGTAAGATAAGTCTCATCTCTCTTTCACTTGAATAGTTATCAGGTCTCTCAAGACTTCTCTTCACAAGGCTGAACATCTGCAGTTCCTTCAATTTAATCATAATGATATGACCTTGAGGCACATCATCATCTTGGTAGTCTTCTTTCACTCACCTCCACCCCATATCAGATGTAATAGTTATTTCCATAAAGATCATAATTAAAACCAAGCAGTAGGTGATGTAGAAAAAGGAAAATGTAGAGAGAGAAGAAAAGATCAGAATGTAAGTTCTTTGAAGATGGTGACTGTTGTGTGCCATGTACATAGTTCTTAAATGATTGTTGAATTAATGAGGAAAAAATTGGGAGGGGACAGAGAATTGTAGGGGTACCTGCATTTTGTTTTTCTTTTTTAAAATAAATTTTATTGATATCTTTTTGTTTGTATATCATCTACATTTCCTAAAATACCCCTACTCCTTATTCCTTGTAACATTCCTTATAACAAACAAAGTGGGGAAAACATTTCTGCAAAACCAGTCAACACATTGCAAAAGGCTGGCATTATATTCAGCATTACACATTCATAGTCCACACTTCTAAAAAGAAGGAGGGAAAGGGGGAATCTAGATTTAAGAGGAAGGAAGATGGGGAAGGAGTCAGTCATTAGAGGAGACCAAGCAGCATCCATCAGAGAAGTCAGAGGAGAAACAGAAGAATTCAGTGTCATGGAATAATAATAACAATAATAATAGCTCACATTAAAAAAGCACTTTGAGATGTGGACACCAAAGGAGCAGGAAATAGCAATAAGGATGACTTCAGAGCAGAATCATTAGATTTGGCAATTAGGAGCTCTGTTGTTTTTATAGAACATTCATTCTTTAAGGATGGTTACATCCTACAACTTGTGGGCAAAAGAAGAAGTAGGGTGAAGTAGGATCATAGTTTTTACCCCAGGGGAAAGAGCTTTACAGGGTATTGGCAGCACAGTCCCTGGGGCATATTTCATCCCACCATGTGGTCAGATCCCAGGTAAATTCTCTGATACCTTCCCTGGAGAGGTCACTAGCTGACTATTTTGAAAGAAGGGAGGATTTACTCAATGATTGCAGGTTCACCAACTAGGAGAGACAGAAAACCTTCCCTCAAAGGGAGGCTTGATGTCCATATGAAAAGACTGAGAGTGACCAGCAGGATGTGTGTGTGTGTGTCTTTGTCTTAGGGCTTTTATGAGGAGGTAACTGGGGGGGCATACTGTATGGTCCAACTCATTGTATATGGATTTTACATAAATGTTTAATAAATGCTTTTTTTTATCGATAGGGATAAAGGGGACTTGATCCGTGATTTCATTGGTATAGCAAAAGTTTGATGAGAAAGTTACCTTTACTCATATAGATCAGTGCCTTCTCAAAACATCAAGTTTTAGAAAGTTAACCCCAGAAGTGACTTGCCCAGAGTCACACAGCCAATGGATACCAGCCATATATAGCCAATTCCTTCCTGGCCCCACAGAAGTGGGGCTTGACCACAGGTCATACTGATGGCCCTCTATCTACCATGCCATGCTGCTTCTCATGGCACAAGTAAATATGAGCAGTGGTGATGAAGATGAAGCTTGTCAAATAAGTTATGTGTTCATGGAACCCTGGCACATCTTACCTACATTCTATACCCTCTTACAATGTACAGGAAGTGTTTCAGCACTTATCTGAAGGACCATATCAGTAGGTTCTTGTCATTGCTATGGGGGTAGCATGATCCAGCATTGGAAAGGGATAGTTTATCCTTCTAAACTGTCTAGTGTGAGGTTCTATGAAGAAGAGGGACATTCTGATTCTGCCCAGTAAGCTGCCTCCCCTAGTATTAGTTCAAATCCAATCTGAAATCAGACAGTCCCATTATCCCTTGCCTGAGCCTTCCAGTCTGTGAGCTTTACCAGCATCTACTTCTAGAAGCTTAATAAATGACTTTTGATAAGGACTTTGATAAAGGGGACATGGGCATTGTCCTGGAAGTTCCTATATGGTAAGTAGACAGGAAAATTGCTATAGTTTTAGACTCTAAATCAATGCAGTATTAGTGTAAATATCACTGTGAGCACCATGGCCTCTGATTCTGGGCTGAGATGCAAATCGGCTTCTATTTAAAACTAAAGATCAGAGCAGCCTGGAGTTTCTTGGACTCTGTTCCCACTCTCTTATTCCTCCTGGATTACAGCTGAGCATTTCAAAGGAACCGCAGATCTGCAAACAACTGCCTATTCATTTGCTTATTCAATCTGGGATAAGTTCATATTAGGCATCTCTCCAAGAGAAACTTCTTCTATTAGGTCACAGCAAGACATTTTGAAACAGCTTTCTCCAAGAGCATTTAGAAACAGGTTGCAAATGCACATCAATTATTTCCAATTGCTTTATAAACTGATGAGATTTTAACTTCTTCACATTAAAAAATAAGCTGAAAAAACACCTTTGCAAAAAATAAAACCTCGAGTTTCAGAGCTTTCCTTGTTTTTCAATATGTAAGAATGCCAAAGTTGGAATTTACTATTTCCAGTGGTCAGATAAAAAGGAGCAGGAATTTCAAGGGGCTTTCTAGATAAATATAGAGGGCTGCCCTGGAGGAGACTGGTTGAAGATAATGAGGTTAGAGGATTATGTCTTTGTAATGGGTTGAAGATGTTTCTCTAATGAGTGTAAATTCTCACTGTCATGGGTGCTCATTGGAGCATTTATGACACATTAAGGGTGAGTGATTGATTGATAGACATTTTCAGAGCCCTAGGGGCTATATCTTTAAACTATGTCTTTAAAAAGAGGAGTTAGGAAAAGATGAGAGGTGCCAATAGGAAAGAGGAGCTACACACGGTGACTTGGGATTGGTACCTTGTCAGGGAGGAAGGGAATCTTGGCATACTGGAAAGTTTCCCTTCCAGGGGGCCTTATGACAGACTCTAGAAAAAGAGGGAACCATGTGATGCCAGAAATAACAATGGTAGAGAGGCAATGAGTTCCAGGACAAATTGAGGCATTCTAGAGCCAAGGTTCCTGGGAAACAAGTTCCTACACTAAGCAGAGTAGTTCTTGGACACAGTAGAAGTTAGGGGGTATGGGAGAAAACCCAGACTTTGCCCTCTGCTAGTATTGTGATTTGTATAAACTATGCTGCCTTGGGACTGAAGTCGGGAGAAGGTTGGGGGTCGACCCTCTAACAGTTCTCAGTTCCTTCCCCTAGCAGGAAGGCCTCAGTCCAAGGATAATTCTATAAATCTAGACAACTATATAGTCGATGTGGGAGGCATGGTTTGCCTAAAAGATGAGTTTCTTGACTCTCTAGTAATCTTAAATCCCATCTGCATATGTGTGTGTGTGTGTGTTTTGAGGGGAATATTAGTATTTGCTAGGGGGAACAAGAGAACTACTGAAAAAGGAAGAAAACATACTTCGACTATTTATGGGTTTGGTTGTGAGTTCATTTTATTCTGTTTTTTCCCCTCTTTTTTTCTAGTTAAAATTTATTCTATATTGAATATATTTTTAGCCCAAGTGCTTGAATAGGAGCTTACAGACCATTTACTTTTCCTGTAGATATGTAGATATAAGCTAATGTTTTTCAGAGGAAGTCTTGGGTGGGCAAAAACTAGCCAAATTCTAGTGTTCTCAGAGGCAATCCTTGATGGGATGTAATGGAGGTCTGGCACGTGCACTGAGTGTCTGTGATGGCATTTCCTATGTGGATAGACTGAGGAGGCTACATACAGGAGAGTGGTGAGGTTGTGGAATGGAAGTGCCTTAGAGAGCAATAGTGTGAGCATTTGTAACTGGTTCTGGTCTGCTAACCACATGGTTAAGAAATTCCTTTTTTAATTGGCAACATAACTGGAATGGGAGATGTCCTCTTCAAGGCCTCATCTGAGTCTCTGGGCCTCACTCCCTTGACTTTGCTGTGGTAGTTTGACTTCTTCTTAGACCATGTGGTTATGAGAACAAAGTGTGTCCTTGGCCTCTGAATTTGTTCTAGGGAAGAGATTGGAGCCTCTGATCTTGAGTGTTTTTAAGGTCAGAAGAGTGAGCATCTGAGCTTTTCAGTGTCCAAGTTTTATAACCTGTTCAGCAACAATACCTGGAGGAGCAAGGAATGACCTTTGGACATGATCTTTGGGATGCAGCCAAGCAGTAGTTGAGATGACACATCCTGTACGTTGTTTTTGGACATGTACTTGGTGGGACCAATGTTAGGTAGAAACTGTTCTAAGAGTGAACCCCAGGCTCCCTAGACATTGAAGTGATATAGAAGGGAGTGTGTCCTTGAGATGTAGGGGAGAAATGTTTATACTTTTGTCTTTGCTCTATCTGTGAAGTAAATATCACTTTGCTCATTGATGTTAAATGGTTAAATGGAAATGGATTGCTATTCATTGGCACCTAACAGTACAAACTGATGGCAATAGAGAAAGACAAACCCTCCAATCTCTCAGGGTACCCAAGAGCCCTGAGGGGCAGATGTAGCCTGTTTAGTTCTGGGAAAATGAGTCAGAACATACTCACTGCACAGCATAAGGAGAACAGTTTATGAGAAGCTTCTAATATTCGATTCAGTTTCTGTAAAGATAGAGTTTCATTTCTGGGCCAGAAGTCATATAAAACAACAACCTGAATTTTACAAACACCCGAATATAAATAACTGCTATCCGTAATGGGTGATCAGAAGACTCAACTCTGTAATATTCACTAAATTCTTTCATTATTATTATTACTTAAATATTTTTAGGGCAGTTAGGTGGTGCAGTCTATAGAGCACCTGGCCTGAAGTCAGGAAGACTCATCTTCCTGAGTTCAAATTTGGCCTCAGACACTTACTAGCTATGTGACCCTGGGCAAGTCATTTAACCCTCTTTGCCTAAATTCCTTATCTGTAAAATGAACTGAAGAAGGAAATGGCAAAGCAGTCTAGTAGCTTTGCCAAGAACACCCCAAATGGGATCATGAAGAGTCAGACACAACTGAAAAATAACTAAACAACAGCAAAATATTTTTAAAAGTTGAAAATAATGTGTGATTTCTCAAAGGGGTATCTTTAGGTTACTATCATTTCTATTATGTCTATAGTAGTTAATTAAATTGGTTACCTTCTCATCTTCATGTGTAGAGCTGTAACTGAGGTCAATTGACCATGAATTTGTCCTAGGGTACTGAAATTTAGAGGATACTAGCAGCACAGTTCCTATGACACACTTTATCCTACCTGGTAGATGCATCCTGGATAAATTTCTTCTCATCCTTAGCAATGGCTCAGTCTCATTCCAGAGCATGCTTCCTTTACCTAGTGGCTGAGTCTCAGCCTTTCAACTTTCTCTGCCTCACTCTTCCTAGAACTGGCCAATCTTTTAATTGCAGAAATGTTGTGATGTCCTGACATGTGCTTACTTCTCTCCCAGTGTCTACATTTCCCAGGTGAAATTCTCTTCCCTTACTTTCCCTCTCACCCCTTTGTACCCTTTCAGGTACAAAATTTATGGTGAGACGTTCCATGGAGCCAGGTTCAGGGATTCTATCCCCATGTGATTCAGTTTGCTTTGCTCTGTTTGATTGAATGTCTCTGTACATACCTTGTGATTGTACAAATATAGATTACAAAGCACACCAGATAAGAGAGGTTTTAATACAAGCCCAGCCTTACCTCTAAAAAACCCAACAACTAACTAATGGTAAATCATTCAATAAAGCATTTATTAAGTGCCTACTATATTCCAGATACTGTACTAAGTTCTGGAGATATAAATATTACTTGCTTTCATAGATCATCTTTGTATGTGTGTGTGTGTGTGTGTGTGTGCGTGTGTACATTTTGTCTATGAAAGTGCCCTGACTTAAACATTTTTTTTAAATAGGAAAATGAGTAAAGTTTTCAAAGTGTAGGCCAGTGAGCTTGACCTCCACTTCTGACAAAAATCCCATAATACACCATGAAAGAGATGGTTTGCAAACATTTAGAAAAGGAAGTAGTGATCCCTGTAAATCAGTTTAGCCTCATCAAGGATAGGTCATGCCAGATTAACCTCATCTCTGTTTATTAAGCTTTTGGTAGATCATGGGAATGTCATAAATAAAGCATAACTGGACTTTAGTAAAGTATTTTAAAAAGTCAAGTTATCTTTGTGGACAAGATGAAGAGATGTATGCTGGATGATAATACCCTTGGTGGATTCAGACCTAGCTAAATGACTAGACCGGTAAAGTCATGATTAAGGATTGATGTCACCTTGGAGGGAGGCATCAATTGGAGAGTGCCAGGGTTGTGTGCTGTTCACTGTCTTTTATCAATGACATAGATAAAGGCATAGGTTGCATGCTAACCAAATTTGGCGATGATAAAGCTGGACAGTATAGCTTACACATCGAATGACAACAAGCTAGAACAATGGACTGAATTCAAGAAGACAAAATTTCATAGATACAAATATAAATTTCTACACTTGTATTAAAAAAAATAAACCTTTTGAGTTCTAGATAGAGAGGGAATATCTAGACCAGGGGTGGGGGGGAACCTGTGGCCTTCTAGGTTCTTGGGTATGGCCTTTTGACTGAGTCCAAGTTTTTTTTTTTTTTTTTTATTACATTTTCTTTTTTTTTTAGTTTTAGTTTTCAACATTTACTTCCACAAGATTTTGAGTTCCAAATTTTCACCCATCTCACCACTCCCCCCACCCCAAGATGGCATGCATTCTGAATACCCCTTCCCCTAGTCTGCTTTCCCTGCTATCTCTCACCCCCCTTCCCCTTCTATTTTCCCATAGGGCAGGATAGATTTATGTACTTCATTTCCTGTATTTCTTATTTCCCAGTTGCATGTGAAAACATTTTTTTTAAACATGTGTTTTTCAAACTTTGGGTTCCAAATTTTCTCCCTTCCTCCCTCCCCACCCACCCTCATTGAAAAGGCAAGCAACTCAATATAGGCTATACATGTGCAGTTATGCAAAACACTTCCATAGTAGACATGCTGTGAAAAACTACCTCTGTTTCCCTTAATCCTATACTGCTCCCCCATTTATTCTATTCTTTCTTTTGACCCTGTCCCTCCTCAGAAGTATTTGCTTCTGATTACCCCCTTTCCCAATCTGCCCTCCTCTCTATCATCCCCCTACTCTCTTCTCCCCTTCCCCTCCTATTTTCCTGTAGGGTAAGACAGATTTCCGTACCCAACTGAGTGTGTATGTTATTCCCTCCTTAAGTCAAATCCTATGAGAATAAGATTCACTCATTTCCTCTCACCTTCCCCCAGTTACCCTCCACTGTAAGAGCCTTTTCTTTTTTTTTTGTGAAATAATTTACCCCATTCTACCTTTCCCTTTCTCCTTCTCCTAGTATAATCCTCTCCCACCCCTTAATTTTATTCTTCAGATATGACCCCTTCATCTTCAACTCACCATGTCCTCTATTTATCTATCTATCCATCTATCTATCTATCTATCTATCCATCTATATATATACATACCTATAATTTTTTCCCTCCAACTACCCTAATACTGACAAAGGTCTCATGAGTTACAAATATCATCTTTCCATGGAGAAATGTAAACAGTTCAACCTTAATAAGTCTCTTATGATTTTCTCTTTCTTGTTTACCTCTTCATGTTCCACTTGAGTTTTGTATTAGAAAGTCAAATTTTCTATTCAGCTCTGGTCTTTTCATCAGGAATGCTTGAAAGTCCTCTGTTTCACTGAATGATCATATTTTCCCCTGAAGAATTATACTCAGTTTTGCTGGGTAGGTGATTCTTGGTTGTAATCCTATCTCCTTTGCCCTGCAGAATATTATATTCCATGCCCTGTGGTTCCTTAATGTAGAAGCAGCTAAATTTTGTGTTATCCTGATTGTGTTTCCACAATACTTGAAACGTTTCTTTCTGGCTTCTGGTTATATTTTCTCCTTGACCTGGGAACTCTGGAATTTGGCTACAATATTCCTAGGAGTTTTCCTTTGGGGATCTCTTTCAGGAGGAGATTGGTGGATTCTTTCAATTTCTATTTTGCCCTCTGGTTCTAAAATATCAGGACAGTTTTCCTTGATAATTTCTTTAAAGATGATGTCTAGGCTCTTTTTTTGATCATGGCTTTCAGATAGTCCAATAATTTTTAAATTCTCTCTCCTGGATCTATTTTCCAGGTCAGTTGTTTTTCCAATGAGATATTTCACATTATTGTCTAATTTTTCATTCTTTTGTATTTGTTTTACAGTGTCTTGATTTCTCATAAAGTCACTAGCTTCCAATTGCTCTATTCTAATTTTGAAGGAAGTATTTTCTTCAGTAATCTTTTGGACTTCCTTTTCCATTTGTCCAATTTTGCTCTTTAGGGCATTCTTTTCCTCATTGGCTTTTTGGACTCTTTTGCCATTTGGGTTAAGCTATTTTTTAAGGTGTTATTTTCTTCAGTATTTTTTTGGGTCTCCTTTAGCAAACTGTTAACTTGCTTTTCATGATTTTCTTGCATCGCTCTCACTTCTCTTCCCAGTTTTTCCTCTACTTCTCTTACTTGCTTCTCAAAATCCCTTTTGAGCTCTTCCAAGGCCTGGGACTGATTCATATTTTTCTTGAAAGTTTTGGATGTAGAAACTTTGACTTTGTTATCTTCTTCTGGTTGTATGTTTTGATCTTCTTTATCACCAAAGTAAGATAATATAGTCTGACTCTTTTTGTGCTGCTTGCTCATGATCCCAACCAATTACTTGAGTTTTAAACTTTTTGTTAAGGTAAGAGTCTGTTTCCCATGTGGAGAATGTACTGTCCCAAGCTTTGAGAGTTTGTACAGCTGTTTTCAGAGATACTTCTAGGGACCTGAAAAGTGTCAGTTCTTCCAAGGTGCTATGATAAGGGGCGAGGTGTTTCCTCTCCACAGCTACAACAAGCTTCGCTGCACCAGCGTTCCTCCTAGCCCCAGGACTGCCCCTCAGAACTGTGACCCAGATCCAAGCATGGGCAAAGCAAGAGATTTCTGCCTCAGCCCTGGCAAAAAGATCCTTGCAATTACCCTCTGATCAGCCACTCAATTCTCCCTCAGTCTGTGGGCCTGAAGCTCAGAAGCCAGCTGCTGCCCTCGGGGTGGCTGAGATCTAGCTTCTTCTCTCACTGCAGTAACAGACTTTTCCCACTGACCTTCTAAGTTGTCTTTGGCTTTCGTGGGTTGAGAAGTCTGGAAACCACCACAGCTGCCCGCGATTCAGTCCTCTGAGGCCTGCTCCAGGGTCGCTGAGGCCTGCGCGCCCACGCCGAACTGTGCTCCTCTCCTAGCCCGGCGCGATATACCTTTCTGATCAGCCATCCAGGCTGTCTTGGGCTGGAAATTTGTTTTACTCTGTTTTTTGTGGGTTCTGTTGCTTTAGAATTTGTTGAGAGCTATTTTTTGTAGGTATTTGGGGGGGTTTGGGGAGAGCTCTAGCAAGTCACTGCTTTCCCTCAGCCATCTTCTGAGTCAAAGTTTTACAGAAAAAAAATCCTTTTATTAAGGGGATCTTTCTGTGAAGTTTGGATTTGGTTAAAGGGTCACACTTGAGGACCTAGAGGGCCATGTATGGCCTCAAGGCCACAGGTTCCCTACCCCTGGTCTAGACCACACAAATATTTGGGGTCTTTTTCAGTGTGCAAGTTCCACATGAGTCAACATTATGTTATGGCAACCCAAAAAGTTAAGAATGAGAGAGCAAGTCTTATTACTCATGGTTAGACTTCATCTGGAGCAATATGTGCAATTCTGAACATCACATTTATGAAGGGTATTGACAGGCTGGTGTATATCAAAAAAGAAATCAACCAGAGTGGTGACAGGAGAAGATGTATGCCAACTTATATGGATCATTTGAAGGAAAGGGTATTCAGCCTAACAGGAGAAAACTAAGAGAGGGCATCATAGCTTTCTTTAAGAACTTGAAAGACTGTCCTATGGAAGAGGTGTTAGACTTGTTTTACTTGTTTCAGAGGGCAGAATTGAGAACTATAGGTAGAAATTGAGGAAGAGTATTTAGGCACAATCTAACTAAAATTTCCTAACAATTAGAACTATTCAAAAATGGAACAGGCTGCCTTAGGAGGCAATGGATCTCCATCACTGGAGGTCTTCAAGTGGAGCATATAGAGGACATTCCTATTAAGTGATAACCTTTGAACTCTCTTTCAACTCTGAGATTCTTCAGTAATACAAGAGGTGGCAGAAGTAGATATAATGGAAAAATTGCTAGGTTGGGAGTCAGGAGATCTGGGTTTTGGTCTTGGCTTTGCCAACTAAATAGCTTGGACTAATTGCATTAATTGAATTGGACAAATCACTTACATGCTCCATGCCTCAGTTTCTTTATCTGTGAAATGAGGAGGCTGGGCACATAATCTCCAGGGTCTCTTCTAGCTCTAATGTTCTACAATTCCGTAATTGACTAGCCCTTATCAGGAAGCTCAGCTCCCTCTGCTTAGTCACTTTCTTTTCTCAGCAGTCAATATATATGGAAGTTGTCACAAATTGGATGGGCATTTGGAAGCCATATCCCATTTGGTAACATGGGACACAATTGGAGGCTGGGAGAGTAAAGACATATCCAGGGTCCTTCAACATTCCTTTGTCCTCTTTCAATGACTCTCTGAGTTGTCAATCAGCATCAGACTAGTCAGCAAAGTAGAACTGCCAATTAAATCCATGCTGTTTGACCTGATTGTTTGACCTGAGAGCTCAGCCAGCCAGCACTATTTCATGGAAAGAAAGTGAGGGAATGTTCCCCCTCCCTTACATTTTTGGTGAAACTGTATAACTATTTTTGGGATCCCATTAGTACAAAATTCCTGTATTAGGACCTCATGGGGGTGCATATGTGATAGTCTTAGCTACAATTTTGTTCTGTTGCCTTTGGCTGTAACCATATCCACTGAGGATATAAGCCTGCTATTATATTTTATGTTATTTTACTTGTTCACTTTTTGGCCAGGACCTATTCTTAGTTTATCTATTTGTGGTTTTTTGTGCTCAGAGAAGGGAATTTTAAAAAGAAAGAAAGAAAAAAGTTGACCACACACAGTTTAGAGCCCAAGCAAGGGTCTGGGGTGATTTGATATAACAGGCACATCATGGTGTTCAGTATCCCAGTAATCTGCTTTGAGTGAGAATCATTTGTGTCCCCAAATTACAAATGGACAGTTAAAAGGAAATGAATGTAGCACTTTTATAACTAATAGAGATTCACACATATATTTCTGTAGCTCTATAAGGATTACAAAGGCTTTTTTCATAGTCTTCTTTAGGTAGGGTAAGGGTTTTAGTAGCTTACCTAACGCTGCTAAAGCAATCAATCAATGAACATTTATTAAGCAGCTATTATGTGCCAGGGAAGAAGGTTTTTTTTTTCTTTGTCCTTCATTCTTGAAGAGGACAGTGACATCAAGAAAGTTATGCCATGACAACACAGATGAGGATGTTATAGGGAAGATGCTTGTCTAGTTATAGGTTGAAATAGATTATCTCTGAGGTTCCTTCTGGCTCTGAGATTCTACGATTTTATTATCTCCTTTTCATAGAAGGCAACTCTGATTGGGGTGATTGTCCTCAGGTCATATACCTGTTAAGTGCTGGGACTTAAATCCACAGGAATTGAATGAGCTTTGCACTCTACTCACAGATAGGATTTCTTTAGCAGGGCCACTCTCTATTTGCTCCAGCAACTCATCTTCTAACTTGAGTGTACATCTCTGCAAAACTATGTTGCTTATATCTCTCTCTCAGTTGGTTGGTCCCTTAAGTTTATATGTAAATGTAAGTTGTTGATTCATGTAGTTCCTTGCCATTGCCTAGGTTACAGGAAATTGAAATTTTGTTTGCAACTTTGATATTATCTCTCCATGAGTAGTTTGCTAGCATTTATGTTGCTAAGGTTTGCAAAGTGCTTTACGAATAAAAGCATTTTATCCTCAAAATAATCTTGGGAGGTAGGCATTATTATTAACCCTATTTATTTTTACAGATAAAGAAATAGAGGCAGATAGAGATTGAGTAACTTGTCCAGGGTCATAGCTAGGAAGTGTCCCAAGTGGGATTTGAAATTAGGTCTTCTGGATTCCTAGTCTGGCACTCTATCCATTGTGCTGCCCAACAACGGGCCATAAAGATTATGGACATGCTCATTGACAACCTGATGAGAAAATTAAGGATATCTCATTACATTGCGTCCACCCCTTTGGTGATGAACCTGTTCAAACTCAGCTAGCCTGGTTCTTGGAGAGTTGGCATATGTCCATGCTTCAAACCTTTCTGGTTTGATAGGGTCTGGGAGAGTCTGAATGTAGCCTTTGCAATACCTGAGGGGATCTGTATATCAGGGGGATGCCTGGAGTAGGACTGCCTATAATAGAGGAACTTGGGTAAATCAATTGGACTGACAGATTATTGCAAGTTTCCTGTGAAGCCTCCAGACTGAAAGGCAGCAGAGTTACCTTCATACTGAATATGCTGTGAAGTTATACAAATGATCAGCGGAAGTATTGTTCACCTTGAGCTGGGTCAGACTAGCCCAGGTAGCAATGAGGCTTTTACCTGGAGTCTAGTGCAAGACCTTGCACTCTTGATATTTTTCCAGGGCAGGAGAAACACAACAATGGCTTATCATTCCTGGAACCAGCCTAGTGAACTAGCCACCTGGCATATCTCAAATACATGTCATTCATATCTTTTCAGTGATATCAACCTTCATGGTGGCAACCTATCAGACCCCTTGATCTATCTTGTTCCAACCTATTTTTCCAGACTCTTTGGATGTGACTACTCCTCCCCCCACTCTACAGGCCAGTCAGATTGGCCTTCTTCTTTTACACATGAAACTCTATCTCCCATCTCTGTACCTTTGTACTGGTCAACCCCCACATGCCTGGAATGAACTTCCTCTTTCTGCCTCATAGATTCTCTCTTTTCTTTAAGATAAAGCTCATTTTCCAATGAAACCTTTCCTAATCCCTCCTTGATTCCTAATGTCCTTCCTCCCAAACTACCTCATGTTTAACTGCTTTGGATATACAAGGTATCCTAAAAGTCTTAGTGCAGTTTTAAACTTTAATAGTTTAAAGTTTGAAGCTTTGATAACTTAAACTTGCACTAAGACTTTTGGGGCACCCTGAATCTGTATTTATTCACTTTATATTTATGCTGTAGTTTATATGTATTGGTTGTCTCCCTCATTACTATGTGAGCTTTATTGAATAGGAGTTATTTCTTTCTTTGTACTTGTGTCTCCAGCATTTAACACAGTTCCTGGCACACAAAAGATGCTTAATAAATATTTCTTGATTGATTGATTTCTTGTTCTACAATGGTCAGTTAGCAGTATGGTGGCCATCCATTGGTTATTGACCTCATTAGTCACTCTTCCATTTCTAAGATCTGTGGTTTGGTATAGCTACCATTTGACCATGACCTTTTTTATCTCTTCTTTCTCCTACTCTCTAATAACTCCCATAGAATCTATTCACATCAAGTTCTCCAATCAAGCAGAAGCAATCACTTCTATTTTCCTCATCCATTAGCTCCCTTGTGTCTATAATAGACCCCCTACCCAACCTGGATGCCATGATTAGCCATTTTAATGCTGTCCTGTCACTCTCCTGGATTCTATAACCTCTAAATTTACTGCTAAACTACCTTATCAGGCCCCAGGTTCGGGTCATTTGACACAGCCTGGTTTTTGTTCTTGCTTGCAGGCCACAGAGTATTGCTGAGAGAAGTCAGCATGCAGGTCTGACTAGCCCATTTTATGATATCTAGTCTCAACTTAGACCCTTGTCTTTTCTCAGCAATTGCTTATTGATTTTTTTAAATGAAAACTTCCCACAGCAACTAGTCCAGCCATTCTCTCTCTGGACATAGTCTCAACGCTTCACCCTTTATTCTCAGCAAAGAATCTCATCTCCTATTTCCTTGGGAATATAGAGGCCATCATTGGTCATAAGCTCTCAAATTTATCCCTGTTACCATCTCATTACAGTTTTACTTGTGTACATTGTCTCGTAGCCTTCCTTCTATCAGAAGAAGAAACATCACTTCTCTTCTGTGAGGCTGATTTCTTTGCCCATGCCCTCAATCCTATCCCTTTCTAACTCCTGAGGGGCCTTGCTCCCTCATTTATTCTCTTCCTCTCCAGATCACCCAGATCCCTCCTGCTTTCTGCCTCTTTATTCCTGTCAAACGTTTCTCTCAGCAAAGGATCTGCTATTGGTTTCTTGTGGTGACCGCATATTGTAGTGGATAGAGGTCAGGGCTTGCAACTTGGAAGACTTAGGTTCAAGTCCTGCCTTTAACATATGTGTGTGTGTGTGTGTGTGTGTGTGTGTGTGTGGAGAATAAGCATATATATAGTGCCTACTTTATGGGCTCTAACATTATTTTGGTTTCTAACAGGTCATTTTGGTCCTCTTCAAGAACAAAGAACAACAACCAACCAACCAACCAACCAACCAACCATTGTGTGGGCTATGTGATACTGGGCAACTCACTTAATCTCTCATTGTCCTGGACACTAGGCAGCAGTGCTATCTTCACATACCATATTCTACAAAATGATATAAAATCATCAGCAAAAGTAGTATTCATGATGTGTTTCAGAGAAGGTTTCTACTTATATTAGTAGAGGGAATGTCAAAGAATTTATACCAATGGAATCACAAGTTGGATCTGTAGTTCCTACTCCTTTGAATTAAAGTTAGAGTTTTACTTCTTGCAGGGATATTCTCTAATTGCAAGGTCAGAGGGGGAAGGCAATAAGCACTTATATAGAACCCACTCTGACAACCACTGTGCTGAGTGCATTACAGATATTATCTGATTTAATCCTCACAACAGACCTGTGACCTAGGTGCGGTTATTATTCCCATTTTTTAGTTGAGGAAACTAAGCCAAACAGAGGTTAAGTGACTTCTAGGGACTAGTAAGTGCCTAAGGCTGGATTTGAACTCAGGTCTTCCTGACTCCAGACCCTGTGTTCTATCCACTGTGCCCTATAGCTGTCTTGTAGAGAGAAATGCTCTAATGATAATAGCTAATAGTTATATAGCGCTTTCCTATGTGCCAGGCATGTTCCAATCACTTTAAAATTATTATGACTTTTGATCCTTCCGATAACCCTGGGAGGGAGGCACTCTATCCTCTGTTTCAGGAAATTTAGGCGTCAGTGAGGAGGTATTTTTATTTTATTTTATTTTATTTTATGGTGGCACAACAGCAGCAGAAGAACCATGCTGGAATTCCTGAAATTACACTAAGAAAGAAGCTACCCATTCTGCCTACCATGAAGGACAGCCCTGTATATACGTATGTGCAACATTCCTGCACTGTTCCCCGTACATTTTATTCATGCTTCTTATTCTTCTGTAAGATTACTACCACTTCCACCTTACCATTCATTTCCTCCAATCTTCCACCCAACTCAACGCTCTTCAGGAATCTGCTCTGTTCTCTAATCTCACTGAGATCCAGTCTGTTCTTCCCAAAGAGGAGGAGCCTGACAGCACAGCCCTGAGATGTTGATACCAGCCAGCCATGCCTCGAGCACAGAGATGGAGCAGGGCATGGAACATTGACTGAGCTATAGCTCTGGCACTGGGCCTGCAGACCTGCTGCGGTAGAACTCTTTGAATGTATCTGGATGGAGAAGATCCTAAGTTCCTTATCTTAGGAAAAAACACTAGGACTGGTGCAACCAGGCAATGAGACCTAAAATCCTGTTGTTTTAACAGTAGGAGGGGCAGATTCTCCCTTATTTTGTGACAAGTATGAATTTTGGGATATAGAAAAAAAGAATTTCATTTCTTTTCGATACATTCTGTAATTTGCTAACAAGGTTGCCTAATAGTAGCCTTTCTTTCTTTCTTTCTTTCTTTCTTTCTTTCTTTCTTTCTTTCTTTCTTTCTTTCTTTCTTTCTTTCTTTCTTTCTTTCTTTCCTTCTTTCCTTCCTTCTTTCCTTCTTTCCTTCTTTCTTTCTTTTTCAGCCAAAGACAAGGTTTAGTAGAATATCAGTTGGGGGTGGGTGAGATTTTAGGAATCCACCATATTGGCCAGACTCTCAAGGAATCTAAGCATTTGTATTGCTAATGCAAGCGGGCCAGATTTTTAAGAATCTGAGCACCTTAATGGCGGCCAAGATGGATCTTATGTACAGAAAGATTGTGGGAGGGATCTAGGAATGGCCAAGTAGTCTGGGGTGACTGGAGGAGGGGTCTAAGGAGGATCTGGATGGGAGTGGCCAGTAAGCTGTGGGATGACTGTGAGGTAACAGAACACCAGGGACCTGGACCTCATGGCCAAGGGAGAATGAAGTCCAGATAGGAAGGTATTTTCTTTAATGATTGGTAATTAGCACATAGGTTGTTTTTGTGTAAGCCATAATTTTAAGGTATTCAAAACAAGTTGTTTTTTAGTGTTTTAAATATTCTACCATCTTGCATATGGAATTGCATCCCCCAAAAGTATAGTAAATGAACTAAAGTTAAATATGTGATTAGTGTATATTTTTTTCTTTCCATCTAGGAAAATACTGTTTTCATTTTTTAAGGACTGATGTCGAATAGGACATTTGTCTACATCTGTGCTTGGCATAGAGTAAATCCACAGATTTCTCTTAGAACAGCTAACTATCTTTCATTACTAAAGCATTTCTCTTCCTTTAAGGCTCTGTTCAAGAGCCACCACTGCCAGGAAGCCTTCTTCTCCCGGTTAGAAGCTATTTTCTCATCCTTCTCTGTCTGGTCTTTCCTATATTCTTCTTATGTTCTAACTCGTATGAGAGTTAATTTTGTACATATCATGTTCTCCCACTAGCTTCTAGAGGCCTATGGTTTTTTTTCTTTTTCTTTTGTTTAATCTTTGTATCCCTAACATTCAGTACTACTTCTTGAATTTTTTTTCTGGATATATGATTTCATCAGCAGAGGGAAGCTCCTTGGAGGGTGGGGAGGTGGTATAAAATCTCTTTATCAATGAAGGTAGACAACTGTTCTGTAATTTAGATTCTTAGAATGTTGTACGGGGGCATTGAAAAATGAAGGATCACTCAGGATCACTCAACCAAAATGTTCCACAGGCCAGACTTGAATCCCTTTAGACCTGGTTCTCAGGCTGGCTTTCTAACCAGTATGATGGACTACTTCTTTTCTCACATAGTTGTTATTGTTGTTGACTTGTTTCAGGCAAGTCTGATTCTTTGTGACCCCATTTTGGGGTTTTGTTGGCAAAGACACCTGAGTAGTTTGCTATTTCCTTCTCTAGCTCATTTTACAGATGAGAAAATTGAGGCAAACAGGGTTAAGTGACTTGCTCAGCGTCCCACAGCTAGGAAGTGTCTGAGGCCTGATTTGAACTCAGGAAGATGAGTCTTCCTGATTCCAAGCCCAGTGCTCTATTCACTGTGCCACTTAGCTGCCCATCTCACATACAGTAGGGGCTAAGTGAAGGTTGAGAGAACAGAAGGCATTACTGTACAGGGAAATGAGTGCTGACTGTAAATTAAGAGGTCCTGTGTTCAATTCTTCTTATTGCTTATTTCCTGTATGACCTTGCACAATTCACTTATTCTTCCTGGGCCTCAGTTTCCTCACCTGTAAAATGGAGTGGTCGGACTGTATGGTCTCTCAAGTCTCTCCTAGCTTCAGATTTTTGATGCTAAATCAAATAATCAATGATTTATTTTGATATTAGGTCCAGGGTTACCACCCTTAGCTCTTATTTATTTGTTTGTTTGTTTGTTTGTTTTTGTCGTTTTTTTTTTTTTTAAGGCAATTGGGGTTAAGTGACTTGCCCAGGGTCACACAGCTAGTAAGTGTCAAGTGTTTGATCTGAGGCCGAATTTGAACTCAGGTCCTCCTGATTTCAGGGCTGGTGCTCTATCTACTGCGCCACCTAGCTGCCCCTGAAATAGAAGCCAGGTCTGAACTTTTTTTTTTGTTTTTGTTTTGTTTTGTTTTTTAGGCAATTGAGGTTAAGTGACTTGCCCAGGGTCACACAGCTAGTGAGTGTCAAGTATTTGATCTGAGGCCGGATTTGAACTAAGGTCCCCCTGACTTCAAGGCCAGTGCTCTATCCACTGAGCCACCTAGCTGCCCCCCCTTAGCTCTTATTTATACATTGGTAATTTTAAGGATTTCTAGAAAAGCAGCACTGAAATATATCCACTAGCCAACAACTTCATGGAACTTTTCTTGACTGTCTTTGTGGTCCTTTTTTTCTTTACATGGAAACAGGAAATTTAGGAATTTCTAGTAAATTTTGGAAGTTGCAGGGAGGTAAGTTTAGGCTTGATGTCAGGGAAAAAAATGATCAATACAAGGGATCCCAGAGTAGAATGGGCTGCCTTAGAAATGAATAAATGAGAAAGCATTTATTAAGTACTCAGACATACCAAGCATTGTGTTAAGCTCCGAGGTCTACAAATGCATATGTGAAAATTGTCTTTGATCCTCAAGGAACTAACATTTTAGTTGGGGGAGGTCACATATATATGGGAAGTGGTAGCTAAGGAGAGAGACTTGGTTTAGAAAGTTATAAGGATAGTTTCCAGAACTAGAAAAGGTGAGAGGGAATAGATGTAGGAAGCACAGCAATATGGTAGTTAGTGAAGAAATGGGCAAGGATTGAAGTAAAGTCTGGGCCTAGATTTAGTGGGAGACTCAGGCAACCACTAATCCAGACAGTGGGCCCTCACTGTAAAAAATAAAAAAGGCAGTTGTAGTAGGCTTCCTTTAAGCCCCAACTAAAATCCTTCTACAGAAAGCCTTCCCCAGCCTTCTTAATTCTAGTAGCTTCCCTCTTTTAATTATTTCCTGTTTATCCTGTATATAGCTCACTGTTTATAAATTTGTTGGCATATTGTGTCCTTCATTAGACTGTAAGGTCCTTGAAGACAGGGACTCTTTGTATCTCTAGTGCCTGGCACATAATAGGTGCTTAATAAATGTTTATTGATCAATTGATAGGTTTCCTTTCATTGGAAGTCTTCAAGCAGAAAATGGATGTCCACGTGTCATGAGTGTTATGGAAAGATTTTGGATTAGATGTAGGTTTGTAGTAGCCACTTGGAAATTCTGTCATTCTGTGACAGTTCCATGAAAGACTTTCTGTTGTCTCTAGGATAAAATATAAATTCCTCTGCTTGGCATTTAAAACTCTTTCCAACCTGGCCCCATTTTTCTAGCCTTATTACACATTACTCCCCTCCATGCACCCTATGGTCCAGCTGTATAGGGAACTTTCTCGTCATTCCTCATGCCAGACATTTCATCTCTTGACTCCTTTGCTTTGGACTGGTTGTCCCCTATTCCTAGAGTGCTCTTCCTTCTCACCTCTATGTCTTAGAATCCCTAGTTTCTTTCAAGCACTGCCTGAAGCATGAAGTCTTTCCTGGCCCTCATACATTCTAGTGTCTTACCCCAAAGGCCACCTTTATTTTATGTGTTATGAATGTACTTAAATAGGTGCATGTTGTCCTCCCTGTTAGAATGCAAGCTCCAGGAGGTCAGGGATGGTTTTACTTTTATCTTTTGATCCTTACCATGTAGCATTGTGTCTGGCACATAGGAGATGCTTAATAAAAATGTATTGATCAATTGATTGGGCTGTTAAAACATGTTTAGCAAGTTGGAATTTAAACTCTTTAAGGGAAGGGACTGTCTCACTTTTGTGTTTATCTTTGTCTTTGTATTTGTAAATGGTTGTTTATTGATTGCTAGAAGTTAGTATGGAATCATTATAGTCATCACCTCCCTCCCTCAAAACAAAACAAAACAAAACCAAAACAAAACCAGTGACAGAGATAGCAGCTGTCAGTTGTATTCCCTGGTGGTCCTGGATTGGTGCCTTCCCTTAGTTGTGTCTCCAGCTTCCTTTGGCCCTTTCCATTAAGTGGAGCCACAATTCTATTTCCTTGTGCTGTGACGTTAGTTACATGAGCTGAGGGAGATAGATTCTATCTAGGCTTCTTGACTAGAAGTCTTAAATTTATTTTTAGAAGGTAGATTAGCTCCTCCCCAGTGTCACATTCAGTGCAAATTAGAAGAAAAGAAAAGAAAATCATTAAGATCCTTGGAGGTTGGTCTCTGGAAGGAGGTCAGATACCCCACCCATCCCTCATCGAACCACACAACCACAACTCCATTTAACAGAACTAGGACGTAGGTCTCTCCAGTCCATAGCTTATTAAAGCTTAACACATACAAATCCAGACATCTCCCTTCTAGCATATGTACTGAGGGGTCAAACCTGCACTGAAATCACTATATGCAAACCCAAGCACTTAAAGGGATTCTAAATGTTGGCAAGAGGTGGATGAAGGAAAATCCATTTACAACCCTGTCCTAGGTCCTGGATCCTTAGATGTTTCCTGAAGCAGATTCTCTATAGGGGCTGTAGTCTCAACACAGCTGGAACTTCACTTCACCTATTCATTATGCAAGGTATAAAGTAATATGATGGCATTAAAAATGTTCCTGAAGCCATTCTTCTAAATGAATTCTTCTCTTCTATACTTATTAGCTGACACTAATACTGAACTTTACATACATTATCTTATATGAGTATCACAACCACTGGGTGATTAAGTACTGTAGTTAATCAATCCCATTTTACAGGTAAGGAATCTGAGGCTCAGAGGGGTTAAGTGACTCCCCCATAGGCACACAGCTAATGTCAGGATTGGGAGTCAAACTCTGGCCTTCCTGATTCGGGGGTCAACGTCCTATTCATCAGAGCTTGTTACATCTCCACTGCTATCATGTCAGAACATGTTAAGGACATTTCTTTTGGAACTGCCTGCAAAGTCATTTGGCGTCAAGTATGGTGAATTAAAGGCAAAGTATGGGTCTAAAGGCAAAATATAACTCTATAGCAACGAGGTTGACTTTTCTCCCGTGATTTGCAATCTTGCTCCAAATCCAATTTACTACTGAAAAAGGCATTTGAATACATTTAGAGCAATAGCTATTGTTGTTATTCTTTTCTTCCTCCTCCTCTTCTTCCTCCTCCTCCCTCATCCTCCTTTTCCTCCTTTTTTCTTTTTTGCAGTAGCATCCGCAATAGGGCAACAGGCATTAGGCAGCTTGGTGGTTCAGGGGGTTAGTGTGCTGGATTTAGAGTCAGGAAGATCTGAATTTGAATCATGTCTTAGTTGCATGCTAGCTGTGTGACCCTCAGCAAGACATTAAACCTCTCTCAACCTCAATTTCCTCATCCATAAAGTGGGAATAATAACAATGATGATAACATCTACCTTACTAGGTTGTTGTGAAGATCAAATGAGCTAATTATGTAAAGCACTTTGCAAACTTTAAAGTCCCATGTCAATGCTAAGGAAAGAATGCTAAACTCTGAGTCAGGAGATGTGCATCCAATCCCAGCTCTGACGCTTATTACTTGTGCAACCATGGGAAAATCACTCAATCTCCCAGAGCTTCAGTCTCATCATTTGTAAAAGGAGGACAATAATCCTTGCATCGTCTATCTCACGGGGTCCTTTTGAGGACAGTACTCTGCAAACCTTAAAATGTTACTTAGCATGAATAGTTGTTGCTTTAACACACAGATGTTTACAGACGTAAATTTATTTGGTCCAGATGTGATTTTGATGCAGATGAGCAACTTGTCTGTAACAATTTAAAAGGATTGTCTGGGGGCCTACAGATATGTCAGAGGAAAGACTTGAACTATACCCTTCCTGCCTCTGACACCATGCATCTAGCCACTGCACCATACTGCCTCTCCACATTTATATAGCACTTTATTGTATTGTATTTTATTTTATTTTTTAGGCCATTGGGGTTAAGTGACTTGCCCAGGGTCACACAGTTAGTAAGTATCAAGTGTTTGGTCTGAGGCCCGATCTGAACTCAGGTCCTCCTGACTCCAAGGCCAGAGCTCTATCCACTGCACCACCTAGCTGTCCCTATGTAGCACTTTAAAACAAAACAATTTCCCCATAACAGCCATGTGAGGTGATTTGAGTAGGCCAATAGTTTGCTTTTAGGAAAGCCATCTCTAGCCTGTCTAGGAGAAGAGAATGGGGGAACCCAACTTTTTATGCTGCTTATGTGTTTCTCCAGGTAGGCTCATATGGTTAGAGAACAATGCTAAGGAGACCATGTTTCTAACTCCATGTTGAATTTGCTCTTTTTCATGGCCACAGTTTGGACCAGTTGGCCTGGATGGCCTTGAAGGCCCCTTTTAACTCTAAATTCTAGGATTCATAGCCATCCATCCTACAAAATAGGATTGTTCACTGGAGAGATGTGGGCTCTAAGATATTGTGGGTTAATTATTGCAAATCCCGTCCCAAGATTGGAGGAACTGCTCAAAGTCCATATTGGGCTGATAGGGGTGCAGACAAAAGAAAGCACTATTATTATTAAGTGTGGTATAACCAGCATGGACTTGTTCCAACCTAGGTCCCTGGGGGAGGCAGTATCAAAGTCTGTTTCTGGGAATAAAAAGGATTTTGCAGAAGAATTTAGATGAGTCATTCAAAGCAAAGAGGAATAGGCCCCTTTATTTATCATATTCAAAGGAAAGCCCCCAAGGGAAGGTCACATTGCTTAAGTCAAGGCACCCAAGGGGCTTGGGGATGGGGCAGGGTCAACAAAGGAAGGGTACTAGAACAGCACCAGACCTTCTCTTTACACTGAGGCCAGGACCAACCAAACCTCCAAACTAATGCATTTTCTCATCAATCATTTCACAGTGGGGATAGAGTTGATCGATCTAGAGCAAGCCCTTTCCCCTCTCCCACTTCTATTGCAACTAAGACTAACCCCTCCAAAGAGGGAGGGGGTGTAACCAGAGATGTTTTCAAGGAATGCTGAGAATGATGATCTTCAGACCATGATAAGCAAAGGAGTTCCTTAGGTTCATAGGACCATAGATTTAGAGCCTAAAGGGATCTTAGAGGCTGTCTATCCCTTTTACATATGGACAAACAAATGGTCTGAGAGATTAAGTGACTTGTCCTGGGTGAAGCAGCAAGATTCAGACTCAAGACTTTCTGATCTGAGTTGAGCCCTATGAGGATGTAGAATGACTGAGCCCATGCTTCATGGCAGCTTGGGCAAGTTTTGGATCAATACAACTCCTGGAGGCAGCATGGTGTAATGGATAGAGTGATGGACATTGGTTCAAGAAGACTTGGACACAAATCCTGCTTCAGATCCTTACTATATATGTGATCTCTCCCAGGCTCACTTTCCTCAACTGTAAAATGAGGATGCTAATGACACCTCAGAGGATTTCTGTGAGAATCACGTGATATAACATATAGACAGTGCTTTGTGAACCTGAAGTGTTAATGTAAATTTTAGCTATTATTGTCTTATTAAGGTGGGTGTCAGGGCTGATTCTGGATCACAGCCACTTGGGAATTTTTATGATGAGGGGAGGAAGATCAAGGGATCACAGATTTTGATTAAGAGTTGGAAGGGTACTCGGAGGTCAGTGAGTACAGCCTCCTCATTTGAAAGATGAGGAAATGGAGGTGTAAGAGGTTAAATGATTTGTCCAAAGTCACACAGTCCAAATGGCCAGAATTTGAACCCAGAATTTCCTGACTCCAAGTTCAGTACTCTATCTAGTTCACTATGCTAGCTAGTCTGATTCATTTCCATCACCCTGAGGCCATAGGTAGGTTGGGAGGCACCAAACAGCTAAGAAACCATAGGGTTTTCAGGTATGGGAGTGAGGTTGTGATTGGGAGAATATTCCAGAGAAGGAACTGAGCAGAAGAAACAAGAGAGGAGGGGACACGACTAGGGAATAGATAGTCTGTGGAAAAATGAAAGACAAATGCAGAAAGAGATGAAGCTTTTTCCCCTAGATTTTAGCAAGTATTGAGTATTACTGGTTGGTTCTATTCATAGAATTATAGAATCCCAGTGTTGGAAGAGTTCTTAGAGGTCATCTAACCCATCCCTTACATGAAGCGTGAACCACAGTGTTATAGATTTAGAGCTTGATAGATTTAGATTTAGAGTTTTTCAGGCCATCAAATCAAAGCATCTCATTTTACAGATAAGGCAGCTGACTTAATGTTAGAGGCCAGATCTGAACTCATATCTTACTGACTCCAAGTCCGGCATGCCAGCCATTGCTGCTTGTGGAATAGTTTCAAATTTTGTGGCAGCTTCTCATTCCATCTCTGTCTCTGCAAAAGGATTTACCTCTCATCTCTGCTCATCTGTCTTGTCTCTCTATTGCATGGGAATCCTGTGTGAACAGGGACTCTGTGTAACTAAACTAAAACTCCAAACCCTTTAGTGTCTAGGGCAGTTCCATAGGCCCTTTGAGTAATTCACAGATGTTTTAAAGATGATCCATTTCCAGAACTCAACATGGCAGAAAATGCTCAGTATAACAGAGTACATCCCACATGGTGGAGAACACACAGTGTGGCAGAGGTATCACAGCATGGTGGACAGTACACTATAGAGACATTGTTTAAGGTTGTTATTGACCCTGTAGTCCTTGAGGAGATGCCCGGCTTGTAGGTGTGAATATAGAACTCCAACTGCTGATTCAATCAAGATCATAATAACACAGGATAAGAT
>NW_020954576.1:29542832-29615082 GCF_900497805.2 Vombatus ursinus
CCTTCCTTCCTTCCTTTTTCTTTCTTTCTTTCTTTCTTTCTTTCTTTCTTTCTTTCTTTCTTTCTTTCTTTCTTTCTTTCTTTCTTTCTTTCTTTCTTTCTTCTTTTCTTTCTTTTCTTTCTTGTCAGTGTTCCTAGAAGCTGAAACTCTCTAAAGGGAGATGGAACAATTCAATATGAATCAAGATAATTGAAACTGAGTGTTGTACAGACAAGCAACCAGAGCATATAGCTGATTTCTTTTGTTTGTTTCAATGCAAGCCCATGCAGCCATTTATACTTTAATAGAAATGCTCATGAGAATGAGTGAATTACAGCCTATTTCCAATCCTCCTGATGACTTCCTTGAGTGTTTATAGGCTGAGTGGCTGAACCTAGGATACTTACATAAAGACTGAGGGATTTTGATTGAAAGGTGCAGTGTAAATATTTGGCATTTGAATCCTATTTGCTCAGGGGAATCAGCATGGAGCAGTTTCCTTGTCTGTAAAATGAGATTGGACTAACTGACTTCTAAGATCCTTTTGAGCTCTAAATCTATGATCTAAGCTCCTCTGATTTCTCCTGGGATTCCAACAGTACATAGTAATAGAGAGTCCTGGACAGGGAGTGAGGAGACCTAGCTTTTGGTCCAAGTTTACCATTAACTACTTGCATTGACTCAAGCAAGTCACATCCTTTCCTGGGCCTCAGTTTTCTTATTTATAAAATAAAAAAGTTTATTTTACAATAAAAAGTATTTTGTGAGTCTCGGATAATAATAATATCAGCTAACCATGTATAGGGTATGCTGGTAAATGTTTAACAGTCAGCTCTCTGAAAAAAAAAAAAGGGGTACCCAGCACACACTTTGAAGTTTAGTCTGCATTATTAACATTTTTCTCCATTACTTTCTTAAGTCTAGACAAACAACAAAATAAGAAATCAAGCCCTAATTTGTAAAGCTGGCTAATATTCAAAGTATACAATGTTCCCATCAAAAATTTAACAATCTAGTTGTTGAACTGTCGTATCCCTGCGTTTTAAGGTTTAGAAAATAATTTATGTATGTTATTTCATTTGATCCTCACAATGACCCCATGAGGTAAGCACCCCATGAGGTAGCATAGTATATATATTAAGCTCATTTTAAAGATGAAGAAACTGAGTCTGAGAAGAGAAACAAATTGCAGAGTATCACACAGCTAATAAGTATCTGAGGCAGGATTTTCTTGACACTATATCAAGCATGTTCGCTTCTCTACCAATTGGCATTCTTGCCTGACCCCCTGGATATCTTAGTTCTATTCAGGGACCTTGTGGTCAAGTGAGAGGAGATGCCAGATTTTTTATCAGAACATCTGGGTTTCTATCCTGGCTCTGTTCCTTACTATTTGTGTGACCTCAAGCAAACAACTTAAACCTCTTGGAATCTCAGTTTCCTCATCTACAAAATGAAGGAGTTTTACTAGTTGCCTTTTAGCTCCAAAACTATCTTTAAATGACTAGATGAGGTTGAAAGCTTTGGGATTAAATGGCTTTATAAAAATTTTTTTTCCTCTATCGATACTTTTTGGAATTTTGGTTTTTGTTTCCTTTAAGACCTCAGGGTAATGGCTTGGTTCTCAAATACTGATGGCCCATATTCCACAGAGATGTTTAATTGTATTTCCTAATGTTATCATTGAAATTATGGCTATAAAATCATTGAGAAGTTCTTTGCATTATGGTTCACTTGGAAAGTATAATAGTGAATTTTAAAATAAAATATCTTATATCAGTAACAGGCATTTTTATGAGGCTTTCTTTAGTTAAATAAAAATGACTAATGCAGAAGTGCTTTGAGGTGAGGTGAGAGGGATGACTGTCTCAGGCACAATCTATTGGGGGATAAGAGTCAATAATTATGTAACCAAAGATTTCCTTGGTACTTTGGATTTTGAACTACCTCCTGTGTATCTGGAACTCTCAGACAGACAGATTCAAACATTCTTTGGAAATTAAAAGTATAATCATTTCCCTTGAGTCTAAACTTAAAGAGTAAACATTCCATTCATTAATTCATTCATCCATACATTCAGCCAATGTTTATTGAGCCTCTACTCCCTGTAAAAGATACTTTTCTAGATTCTTTGGGGGAATATAATGGTGAATAATGAAAGGAAACATGGTATGGTAGTAGAAAGAATGGAAGGACAAGGAATCAGCAGAAAACAGAGTGGGAATTTCACCTTGAGGGCTGACTATCTTAGTATTCTATCTGGTAGCTAGGCAGCAGTGGATAGAGTGCTTGGGACTGTTGTCAAGAAGACCTGTGTTCAAATTCTGGCTGTGTGATCCTGAGCAAGTCACATAATCTCTGTTGGCTTTGGTTTTCTCAACTGTAAAATGGGAATTAGTAATAGCACCTACCTCCCAGGTTTGTTGTGAGGATCAAATGAGATGAGATGCTCTCACATGAGATTTGTTAAGCACTTTATCTAGTGCCTGACACATTCTAAGTGCTTCTTTCCTTCCTCCCACCCTAGAGCTTCAGAGTCATCATCTGTAAAATAGGAACAATTATACCTGTAGTACCAATTTCACAGGGTTGTTGTAAGGTTCAAATGAAGTATGTAAAGACTATTGCAAATCTTAAAAGTTGAGCTATTGGCAAGAGGATTATAGTTTCTACTATTAAGGAACTTATAGCATAGGAAGAGATGATAAACCCCACCAATACATGCATACCTAAATACAGCCTGGAATCTAGTAAGTGCCATAAGGGAGATATGAAGCTCAGAAGAAAGTAAGAGATTGCTTCTAGCTGGGTGGGTGAGGGGATAAGGTTGACTTCTTGAAGCAGATAGTCCTGAACCAGGCCAATTATATTATAGATAAAATTAGAGAATTATAGATAAAATCTTAATGGAAATAGTAGGGAAATTCTAGATCAGTAGTTCTCAAAGTATGGTCCAAGTCAACAAAATCCTTTCAGGGAGTCTGTGAGGTCAAAATTATTTTCATAATAATACTAGCATAGTGAGGGCTATCCCCTACATGTAGCACCAAGGTATCTTTGTGTGGCTTGAAGGGAGGCAAAATAGACCTCTCCCAGCCTCTTCTTTCCTTATCTCCCCTAAGGGAGATTTTAAATCCTGCCAGGAGGGGAAGCAGGTATTTGGGGTCAGAAGCCTGGTCACTCTGCTCTCCTCAGAGAAAGGGGGTGGTCCTAGGATAGAATTATATCTGTCTGTTTTCTTAATTATTGTCTAAGGGATATGTTTTTTTAGGTTCAAGCAAAACTTCTAATTGTTGTTCTTTAATGGGAAAGGAGGACCCAAGCTTTATATCCAAGGTTTAATGCCCCACCAAATACCAGTTCTACAATGAATACACATAGCAAGTGGCAGAGGAGTCCTTTTTCCAAGTCGATAGCAAAACAGAAATCAGAGACAGTATGCATAGACTATAGACCAGAGAATAAAGGGACTTATCCGTTGGGAGTGAGATAACTCTGCTCAACAAGAGTCCCAGATCTCACCCAAGGGAAAATTCCATGAAGTCTAGTGTGGCAAACTGGGGATAGGGATCTGATGAAGACTGCCAGCTGCTCTCACGTCAATTTCTTCTCAGTCATTTCCTTCAGTGGTTTGAAGTGGGGTTG
This sequence comes from Vombatus ursinus, assembly GCF_900497805.2. NCBI lineage: Eukaryota > Metazoa > Chordata > Mammalia > Diprotodontia > Vombatidae > Vombatus > Vombatus ursinus. The sequence continues at coordinate 29,546,457 of NW_020954576.1, forward strand.
GCATTGTCCATCTTTTCTCCCTTGAAGCTGGAAGCCAGAAGCACCCAAAGTCTAAAAAGACTCATCAATTCAAAGAAAACTAAAGAGCTCTCCACTCTCCTGCTCTCACCAACTCTACCCTGCCCCTCACACAGGCATGGGTCATTGATCTCCACCAATAAGGAGAGAGCCCCATATCAATGGGTTTGGGGACTCAAATTGCACTGTTTTAATTTCTAATATGGCAAATGTCAACAGATATTGCTCACATAAACAAAAACTCTTTGGGGGATCCTCAATGATTTTAAGAATGCAAAGGGATGAGACCAAATGAGACCAAAAAGTTTGAGAACTACTGTTCTCAACGGACTTCTTTGACAGTGAAAGGAATTGTCTAGGTTTGGGGGAGGTAAGGAATTCCAGGCATATGAGCAAAAGCATGTATGTTGGACATGGAGTTCACAATCAGCTTAATAATTGTAACTGACATTTGTGCAGCATTTTAAAGTTTGCAAAGGGCTCTTATGAATATAGCTCTCCCCACCACTTTGTCCAAGGAGTTGGAATGCAGCTGGGATAGAAGTCTGAAGGATGAGTTATAAATTATCAGTATTCTGATCCAAGGACCTTGGGGTTGTGCTTGCCCCAGGAAAAGACAATTCCCTTCCACCTAATCAGGAAGAAGGGAGTGAGGGGAAATCTCCCAACAAGTGAGAGATAGGCAATACATTGAAATAGCCTATGACTCCATGGCTCATAGAACTACGGACCATTTACTTCTTAATGTCGCTTCCACTTATAGCTGTTGTAGAAGTGACCAAGAACTCAAAGGTGAGAGAATGCCAAGACAAAAAGAAGAGAGATCATACCTGCTTCCCAGATGCTGGGAACAGAATGGTGTTACCTCTTTGTCTCTTATTTCTCACCGAGCCTATATCCCATTCCTTATTTCCTCCAGGGAGAAAAAGTCTATTCAATTTCTCTATTGGCTATACATTCTCAAAAAGAAACCAGTTTCTGTAAGATATATTTTAGTATTGGGTGTTTTCTTTGGGGGGGGAGTGGTGGATTAAAAGAAACTTTGGGAAAAGAGTCTATGATTGAGCTGGAACAAAGGAAGAGAGAAGACAGTCTCTTTGTAATTTGGTGGTTCCTCATCCTTCCACCAGCCTCCCCCACACCTCTCTGCTATGTAGCTAGAACCTTGAGATGAATCAAAGAGATTTTGTTGATAAGCATTATTCTATCATTAAAAACCATTCTCTGTTTTGTACACAGTCATGTGGTTTGGACCTGGTTCAGTCCTAGGGGGCTGATTCTAATGAAAAGGCTTGACTCTCTTTTCTCACATTCTTTGACTTGTTGAATTCCCCACTGTGGCATTCTGGGGGTGATTTTCTTGATGGTCCACTTTCAGGGTCTCTTCAAAAAAGAGGAGGGGGAATTTAAAAGGTATTCAGTGTACAAAATAATATGAGTCAGATATAAAGGAAAGATAATTTGTTCCTGTACATACAAGAAATACTGAACATAAAAGACATAAGTATGCATTGACAGGAAATGATAACTTCTAACTATTGGTACAGACTTTGAGGAAGCTGATACTCAAAACTTATCAGACCACAAAGCAATCTTCAAGGCTGATAATTATACACTTTTCATTTCACCTCAGGCTGGCACTGTACAAATCATTCTTGGGACATGTCCACTGGTAAAATGGCAATGGCTTGGGCCATTCTCTCTAGTGCAAGAACCTTTTCTGGCACCAGCCCATTCCCGTCATTGCTGTAATCAAGCTGCTGTTCATGTCGTTATGGCCAGGACCCCAGTCCCTGTCAAACACACAAGGTTTCCTACAAGCCTGAGATTGTCCACCTTAAGAACTGTGTCTACTCAGGAAAAGAGAAATAAAGTGGAACAAGCAGCCATGGGCTGTGGCACAAGCTCACCCAATTCAGTCCATATGTAGCAGCATGAAAGAGCACAGAGAGTACTACTTGTCATATAAGAGAGTCAAAGCCATCTCAATGCAAACCCCTAAATGGCCAGTTACACATGGCTGGAAGCAGTCCCCACAAAGTTTCCACGTGGTTTTCTGGAACCAGAAATGGCCCCCACTACAACTATAATTTCCCCAAAGCAGGGGAAAGATTAAATTAATAATGATCTCTTGACTCCTGTAGGCACAAATGAGCCAATAGTGTTAGAAGGAAGGAAGCCAGTTAAGGACAAACAGGAGGAAAACCCCTTTGAACCTGTTGGCCTAGGGAAAATCTCCCTTTTTTTTTTTTTTGCTTCATTTCCTCTAGCAGGTGCCAGGAAACTTCTCTCCTACCCCATCGTGGAGAGTCGCACCAGAAAAGAGGAATTGGGAAAGAGTGGCTAATCACACGATGGTGGGGTCACACAGAGGGAGTAAGTCATTCTCTTTTTCAACCTCCACCAACCGGTTAGATACAGATGTCCTCATCTGAACCTCACAACTCTGTGAAGCAGTTACTATAGGTCTTATTGCCTGCCATCTTTTAGATTATAGCTAGAAGGACCCAAGAGGTCATCTAGTCCAACCCCCTTATTGTACTGTCAGCCGGATGGAACTAGTCTCTAACCCATGGGTGGCTGGAGCCTAACAGAGCAGGTTAGAGACAGGAGAGTTAGGAATCTAATAGAAGTTTAATTTCAAAGTGAGGGAAACAGTTTGCAAGCAAGGACACATGTACCAGGACCCCACCCCTGGGGGGGACCCACTTTAGTGTGGCCAGATCTCAATCCTTATACCAACGGCTTCACAGTGAGCTGTAGCCCCGACAATGAGGGGTAACAACAACAACGTGACAAGTCTGATCCGTAGGAGGGCTTCAAGACCAGAGCATGGATACAGCAGATGCTTGTCTGAGCTCAGAGAACACCCGGTGCTGGTCAAAGCAATATAATAATTATATGAAACAATTCTGGGATTTTGCTGTGGCTGAGATCATCCAGAGGGTGAGCGCAAAGGATTGTTGTTATGCCAAGCTCAGGGCACAGCTTAGCTCTGGCAAACAGGGTGTTTCCTAATATCTTGATACTACAGATGAGAAAAATGAAGCACAGAGAGTTTGTGTGCCATGCTCAGAGTCACACAGCTGATACGTATCTAGGACAGGATTTGATTCCAAGCTTTCTTGACTATAGGCTTAGCACTCCAATCCATCTCCTGATATACTTTTTCACTTTGAGTTGAAGATATGAGAGATTGAGCTGGCTAGCAGTTCTGAAAAAGGTCTAAGAATTTTAGGTGGCTTTAAGCTCAGCTATGAGTCTTTGAGGAAAGGGACTGTCTTTTGCCTCTTTTTATATCCTCAGAACTGGCATAGTGCACGACACATAGTAGGTGCTTAAGAAGTGTCTATTGATTGATGATTGATAAGGCCATTAAGAAAGCTAAAATTATTTTAGGCTATGGTGGCTATGGCAACTGAATAACTCAGCCAGGAGAAGATGTTTATGACTTTGACCTTAGCTGAAATCTTTAGCAAATATACAAGAAAGTTCCTCTTTCCACCCCCCCCCAAAAAAAAAGGAAGGAAAGAAAAGAAAAGCATTACTTGGGGAAAAGGTTGGCATGTTAGGATCTAAATTGAAGGTGCCAGATGCCCCACTGACCCACTAGTAAAGCTTAAAAATTCACTAGTTTGAAAAAGAAACAGAATCACCTGTAGACTCCTCTACTCAATCCAGGGATGTACAGAAGGATAACTAAACTGTTGTGGGGAAACCTGAGGTTGACTAGCCCAGGTGCATGGAGAGCATAGTAGAAAGCAGCCCTGGGATTCTAAGCCCCAACTCCAGTGGCAAAAGGGCCCTAGACAAAGGCCCGCCCTTGGAAGTCCCCAAACAGCAGAGCTGTTGTTGTTGTTCAGTTGTGTCCAATTCTTTGTGACCGTATTTGAGGTTTTCTTGGCAAAGATATTGGAGTGGTTTGTCATTTCCTTCTCTAGCTCATTTTACAGATGAGGAAACAGAGGCGAACAGGGTTAAGTGACTTGCCCAGGGTCACATAGCTAGTAAGTGCCTGAGGCTGGATTTGAACTTATGAAGATAAGTCTTCTGATTCCAAGCCTGGTGACACCACATTATCCACTGTGCCACCTAGCTGCTCTCACAAAGGGGAAATGCCTAATACAAAGGGAAACCCTGGAGCCCTGGGGAAAGAGGAAAGCCCTAAAAAGAGCCCCCAGCTGGAGCTGCCCTACAGTCTCTTGAAGGGGGTGGGGGTGTCCTACTCATGACCACACACTCAGAACTGTCAGGGCCTTTCCATGCCATTCAATTGAGCTTGACCCACACACAAATCCCTCCAATGACACCGAGAGTACCGAAATGAGAAAATCAAGGAAAACACTGAATATTATGAAGAAATACTTTGGACTGAGAGATTCCCAGCTGGTAAATCCCAAGGAAGAGAGTTACCTCACAAGAAATCCAAATAAAGCCGGAAAGAAAAAAAATCCTAGTGATAAGGATTGTAAGAGTACCTAGAAGAAATGAAATAAGAGACCAAAATGGAATATCTAGGGTGAAAATAATGGAGAAAAGAATTGATACCATATTCTAGGAAGATACTGATAAGCTAGATGGTGCCCAGATAGCCAGGGCCGTGCTGTTCACAGATGAGATAACATCATCTCATGCCTTTACTCCATCCCATCCTGGTATCTAGTATGTCTCAGCACAGAGTTTTAAAGATTGGGCAGGTGGAGGGGTGCTGTCTGCTACCATAGTGAGTTCATGTTGGCCTTTAAGGGGTAACATGGCATAGGGAAAGAATGCTGAATTTGGAATCAGAAGACCTTGCTCTTTCTTACCTTGGGAGAGTCACATTTTCAAGTTTTTCATCTGTAAAATGAGGGGATTGGACTAGATAAATTCTGAGGTCTCTTTCAGTTTTAGACCTGTTATTCCATCACAACGAATTTAATACAATGACAATTCATGTTATTTTATCCATATATATTATTGCATGTTTAAAATTTCTATGTTGTCATAAAATTTTAATAAAATACAAATAAAATTATTTGAGTAGATTTTTAAAGAAGTTTGAGGGACACAATATTTTTTAAAAAGGTGTATGTTGTTTCAGAAGGTTTAGAAACCACTGTGATAAGGCGTGTGGGCTGTATTAGGGAGGAATGATGATCCACTGAGGATTTGTGACTGGGGGAATGACATGTAGTTTAGGAAGATTAATAAGTAAGCAGTGTGTAGGAGATACAGAATTGGGAAAGATTGGGGTCAGGGAGACAGTCGAAGAAGCTATTGTAAGAGTCCAGGTGGGAGATAATGAAAATCTGATGATGGGGAGAGCAGGAATGGGAAGGAGGAAATGGATTCAGAAAACATTTTGGAGGCTGAATTGATAGAACTTGGAAGCCAGTCAGATACGGGGAATGAGGGAGAAAGTGAAATAGAAGATGATTCTGAAGATACTTGTGCATTTTGGGAGAATGGAGGTTCCACTGACAGGTGTGATTAAGTCTGCAAAAGATGCATTCTGTTTTTCACATGTGGAATTTAAAGTGTGCGAGTCTGTAGCTTAAGAAAACAGCTTTGACTAGAGGTGAGTATTTGGGAATGATTTGCATGGATGTGTTATTTGAAGCTGTCTCAGTTGAAGAGATTGTCAAAGAACAGGATGGAAATGATAAAGGACCAAGAAAAGAATTTGGGAAAATGTCTATATTTAGGATGCCTGCTGTAAGGTAGGCTTCCAGATGTTTCCCAAGACAGAGTAGTGCTTCCTGTCAGTGCCTTGGACCACTGCACTCGCTTTCTAATTGGTCTTGGTGTGCTGGCACCAACTTGTACCACCTCCTGAAAGCTAGTTGTTAAATTTTTAGTGTGAGCATTTACACCTTGGAAATCAGTAAACACTACACATCAGGGCTTGATTTATTGTTTTGCTGACTGCCAATACTTTAAAAAATGATGAAGAAAAATTTAATAATACCGATTAAACTTAAAAGTGTGTTGTGCGTATATTTTCTCACCAAATAACTGATTGTTAAACATTTACCAGTAGAGCCCTACTTAAGCTCCATTCCAATCCATTCTGCACTCAGCTGCTAAGGTGACTTTTTTTTATTGCTTAGATTTGACTATGTCATCCTCCTGCTCAATGAGCTCCCATTTCTTCTTATTTCTTCCCAGATCAAGTATAAAGTTCTCCATTTGACATTTAAAACTCTTCATCAGTGGTCATTTGGGCCCACTACAATTTATTGTCTAATACCAAATGAACCCTCACCTGAATGATGGGGTGGTGATGGCCTTCCATGTTTAGTGAATAGCGTGACTAAGGAGCTTTGACACATGCATAGAAATACAGAACTGTCCATTTTGTCCAGAATGCAGGGGCTGTGAGTTAAACCTAAAAATGTATTATGGTGCCAGGTTATAGATAACCTTGGATGCCAGGAGGAATATGAAACTAACTACTTTACTCAATATGTGATAGGGGGCAATTGCAGCTCTCTGAAGAGAGAATTGACATGACCAGATCCATGCACTCACAGGGATCAGGGACGGGGACAAAACTCTTTTTTTTAATAATTTTTATTTTTAGGCAATTGGGGGTAAGTGACTTGCCCAGGGTCACACAGCCAGTAAGCGTCAAGTGTTTGGCCTGAGGCCATATTTGAGTTTAGGTCCTCCTGACTTCAGAGCCTGTGCTCTATCCACTGCGCCACCTACCTGCCCCCAGGGACAAAACTCTTGACACCAAGTTTCTCAGTTTTTGTATTTCTTCTTTCTAGTGGGCTTTTGTTAAAGCTTGATAGGACAAATGGTTATTGGCCTGGGTCAAGTCTTTATTCATGTATGGGTGGGCCCTAGAAAAAAGTATAAATGAAAATTGTGTAATACAGTGAAAGGAGCACTGGTTCTGGAATGAAAGGATGTGGGTTCAAATTCCACCTCTGGTACTACCTTTGTGACCTCAAACAAGGTATTCAGACTCCATGAGGGTGCTGAGTCAGATAGCTTCTGTGGTTCCTTCCAGATCAAGATCTGTGATCTTGTGTTAATACTCAGTTTCCCCCATTAGGAGTCTCCCCAGCCCCCATGGATCCTCCTTGCCCAGTGTTTCCTATAGCCCTATCACTTTCCCTGACTTTAGTTCATAGCTCTGCAAAGAGGTCCTTGAAGCCGAGGGGGCCTTACTAACCGTCTGTGGTCAGGTGTTGACATATCCAAAAGGTCAGTTTGACAAGGGGCTTTGTGTATAGGAGGTGGTGATTGAGGGATATGTCCAGGTGGTTGGATGCCATGGGCGTTTTCTTAGATAGTAACTCATCTCCTTCACCCTGAGCAGAGGGTTCACATTCAGACACCCGGAGAGAAAGGTTGTTTTCCATTTCCATTGGCTGCAATGGGTTTAGGTCTCCAGGACTGGCCTTCCCAGGAAGAGTAGAGTTCTCCTTCCTGATACCATGACCTAGCCACTGAAGAAACTGGGGATATTTAGGCTGAGGGAGACTCGGGGAGGATATGATAGCTGTGTACAGGTATTGAAAGAGCAGTGATGTGGAAGACAGATCAGGTGTGTTCATAGTACAGTGGATCCTGGAATCTGGAAAATCTGAGTTCAAATCCAGCCCCGAACATAGTAACAGTGTGACCCTGGGCAAGTCATTTAACATCTCTCTGCCTCAATTTCCTCAACTACAAAATCGAGAACATAATAGCACCTACCTCTCAGGGTATTCATGAGGATCGAATGAGATAATAATTGTAAAGTACTGAACATAGTGCCTGGCACATAGTAGGTGCTTAATGAATGCTTTCTAGTTTACCCTTTCCTTCTGTTTGACCACAGAGGACAGAAGCAGGAACAACAGATAGAATGAACAAGAAGGCAGATTTAGACTTGATTTCAGGAAAAACTACCCAACAGTTAGAGCTGATCCAAAGTAGACTGGGCCACCTCAGGAGGTGGTGGGGCTCCTCTCACTGGAGACCTTCAAGAAGTGGAGGGTATGAAGACTGTACTTGTAGTGTCTGCAGGAGCAAATGAGATCCCATCACCCAAGGCTTTGCAAACCTTAAAGCGCCATATAAGGGCTTGCTAATAGCAATTTTTGGGAGAGGGTTATGGGTGGTACCACATGGCTGCTGAGGTCCCTTTTGACATTAAAATTCTGTGATCCTGTGAGCCTTGACTGGGACAAAGAAGATCAAGGTGTTAGAAGTCAAGGTCAGATGAGGTCAACAAAAAGTGAAGACAAGTTTATATAAGAATTTATGAATTTAGGCTCTAGTTCAAGGTATAAGCATTTCATTTAAACATAGAATTTTTCAGATTTTTCTGCCAAATTCTAATCTTTCAAATCAGATCCCAACCATGTTCATTCAAGTCCTTAACACCTTGGCCTGGACTATTGCAATAGCCTTCTAATTGGTCTCTCTGCTTCTTTTCAGTCTCCCCTACCATCTCAAATGGATATTTCTTAAGCACAAGGTTGGCGGCCATTCCCCTCCTCAAGAAGTTTCAGTAGCTCCCTATTACCTTCAAGATGAAATCCAAACTCCTCTGTTTGGCATTAGGAACCCCTCACAATATCTATCCAGCCTCTCTTTTCAGGATGATTACACATAATTCCTTGTCACGAACTCTGTGTTTGAGCCAGATTGGCCTATTTGTTGTTCCTCGAATAGGACATTCCATCTCTGACCCTTTGCTCAGGCTGTCCATCATGGCTGGAATGCTTTCTCTCCTCACCTCTGACACTTGGAACCCTCAGCTCCCTTCAAGAGGCCATAGCAGTTCATGCCAACTCCCCACCCCAATTACTATTTATATACTTTTCTGTATATTTTGCATTTACTTCTCTCTGTATGTTCTGTCTTCTCCCCCTTCCCTCAATATAATGTGACATCAGGAATTATTTCATTTTTGGTTTTGTATCTCCAGTGCTACACACATAGTAGGCATTTGATACTTAGAACTGCTGTGTGTGTGTGTGTGTGTGTGTGCGTGTGTGTGTGTGTGTAAGTGGCCAGGGAGGGAGGGCATAGTGTTGATATGATGATTTGAAATTCCTTCTTTGGCCCCCTACAGTGCCTGAAGTTCTCATTATTAGAGACTCATTTTCTTTATCAAGTTTATTTTCCTTATCTCCAGGAGGGTCCCCTTACCCCCTCAAAGAGTCACTTTAGCAATAATGTATTAATGCTTTCAATATGTAAGGCATTATTGGGAACTGAGTATTCTAAGATTTAAAAACAAATAAGTTCTTGCCTATCAGGAGTTTGCATTCTTCTTTTTGGGGGGGGAGGGAGGGTGGCGATGATGCAGTGCAGGGATGGGGGGTGCAAAGTGCTCTAAGAAAAAAAATTGAGAAAGAAGAGAACCACTTTTTAACTGGGGAAATCAGGCAAGGCTTCATAGAAGTGCTGGCACCTGAGCTGAATTTTGAAGGAAGAGAAGACTTCTGAAAGACAGAGGGAAGGAGGAATTATATTTTGTAGTACATTTTAGGCAAGCGATAGGAGTGTGGGGTAGAGGGAGAATGGTGGAGTGAAGAGATAGCTAAGTCCAGGGAATAGTGCAGGGAACAACTGGTATCCCCCATTTGGTTGGAATGTAGAGTGTGTGAGGGGTCCTGCAGGTTAAGGAGTTTACCTCTTATTTTAGCCTCTGAAGTTTTTTCATTAGGGAAATGATGCTGTTAGTGATGGAGTTCATGGCAGCATGGATGACACATTTACAGATTATCAGCTATTGGCTTGTATTAGTTCAGTAAGAGGGGTTGGATCAGGGAAAGAAAGGAGCATGGGGCCAATGCCTGGGGGGAGGGGGACCCTGGGACCTCGAGGCCTCAGGAAGGAGCATGGCACTCCAGAGGAAAGCCCAGAAAGGCCAAATTGCAATATACCAAACTGCCTACATGTGATCATTCTCTGATAGGTCTACTCCTACCTGTAATGAGATACCATTCTTACTTGTCAACCCAATGAGCAGTAAGAGGTTCTTACTACGGCATATTTTAGGAGGCAGTGAAGAGTGATTGTAGGTGGAGTCAGAAGTCCTGAGTTCAAACCCTACATCAGCCTATTTTCTCATTTGTAAAACAAAAGAATTAATGGTCTTTAGGACCCCTTTCAGCCTTAAGTCCTTGATCCTGTGTTTTGAATGCACCAAGTCATATTCAATTCACTGAAAACTCTCTAAAAACTGACCTGCCACCTCAACTTGTTACGCTCCAAGAAAGGTTAGAGGGAACCAAGAAGCTGTTAGGGACAGAACTGGGCTGTCACCTCATCTTCTGTCCATTCCCCTCATTGAACTCTTACTCTTTCCTATACATGATATATGAAGAGGTCCATAGAGAATCCAGACAATGCCATGGCCATAACCAGGGGTTCTCAAATATTCTTAGCTTGTAGTACCCTTCAATTAAAACAAAACAAAAAAGCAAAAAAAAAAAAAAAGCAACTCCCCCCAGAAAAACCCTAAACAACCTTTGGTGGAATCTGTGTACTCTTCTGAGACTGAATGATAATCAACTGATTTTATATCACATGTGAATGTTCAGTGTTTTATTGCAGTCCAAAAAAAAAAACCAGCTTTTCAGGCTTATAATTACTTTTGGCCACTTTCTGATGCTTCTTTTCTTCTTACACAGATGGATATCTTTATTACAGGTTTAGGGCTGGATGGGACCCAAACCCCTCAGTTTATAGATGAGGAAACTGAAGCCCAGAGAGGCCACCAATGTCATGCAGGCAACACATGATAGCACCAGTGTTCCAACCCAGATTTGCTAAATCCAAACCCAGTATTCTTTTCTTTCCTTGATACCATGGGAGATTCCCACCCCATTACAATCTGATTTCTTCAAGAAACCTTTGGGATTGCTTTGTGGAACCCCTAAGCTCTGACAAATATGCTTTGGGAAACACTGATCGTAATCATCTTTGGCTTATGTTTAAATAGCACTTTAGTTTACAGGATGTTTTCCTTTTATAAAGGAAATAAAATGTCAGAGACAGACATTAAAGGTGTTAAGGAGGCTGAGAGATCATCTAGTCCAGGGGCTCCAACCTTATTTTGGGTCATAAAGTCCTTTTGCGGTCTGGTGAGGCCTATGGACCCCTTCTCTCAGTATTATGTTTTTAAGTCCATAAAATAAAATAATAGGATTATGAAGGAAATCAATTTTATTGAAATAGTTATCACAGTATTTTAAAAATAACTAAGTTCACAAACCACAAATGAAGAACCCTCAATCCAGTACATTCCACTCAATTTACAAATAAGGAAAATGAGGATCATGAATGCGAACTTGATCATGGTGATATGTTGTTTGTCCTTTATTTTCTAAGAAGACCAGCAACATCACAGGGTGATGTCTTGACTTGTAAGTGAATTGGATTTAAGTGAGGCAGAGTCACACAAAGCCATCAGCCTCACTCTCTCTTCCAGAGTCATCAAAGTCCAGTGGCAAGGCAAAAGTCAGGACAACTAGTGATGGCCCAGGATGCAGTGGATGACCTTGGTGTCTTCAATGCCTAACCAAGCTGTAAGTGCTTCACAGCTCTTACTTTAGCCACCTTCATGGCCACTGGAACAAATTGTTCTCATCTGCCCATTCTGTCAGGGGAAAGTCTTTACATGCTTGGGTAGACATCCCCTTAACTCATTGACAAGTTTGCAGCTGTTGGTTGACCTCAACCTGGTTTAGTCTGCCTCCAAGGCAGGTTTACTGGGATGTGGCCACTGTACACGTACAGCTTCTTGGAGACACATATGAGAGTTGGGTGAAGATGGACACCAAAGGTGGATGAGCAACCCTGAAAAGGGCTTGCAAGCCCTCACTCTAGAGGTGCTAGTCCTCCCTGAACACCCCATACACCCTCATGGTGATGTAGCTAGTAAACGAGTGAGCTGGGATAAGATCCCAGGCCTTTTGACTGTGAGTTCTCTACATCACTACTCCTCTTACTTCTGGAATGCAAACTGTCCATTCCTGAGTAAAAGGCTTGTCATGGTTGACAGAGCCTGAAGATTCCCTGGCATCATTCATACAGCTGATTGCCAGCAAGATGTATACATTTGCTTCTCTAGGTGGAAGCTGAGAATCCAGAGCAATTGGGGATTTAACTGATTCCAGTTGCCTTTCCTTATCTTTCAAAACCCTTGAACCAAAGTTGAGGAATATCATTTAATTTTTTCCCATTGATTTATTTTATTTATCTTAAATTAGAGGTAAGTTGATATTTGCATTAGAATCAGACTTATTTTCAACATATCAACACTTTGCTCAATTATAAATGGACCTAACTCTCCCAATATTAGGATCACAGTGTCATACATTTAGAACTAAAAGGGGTCTCAAGGGCCATTTATTCTAACTCAGTCTTTTTGCAAATTAGGAAACTATGGCAGAGAGAAGTCAAGCCACTTGCCCAAGGTCACATAGCTAGTATGCAGTAGACCTAGATTGTAAACCCATGGTCTCTGATGCTAAATCCAATACTCCTTTCATTGTGTCACATTGACTTTTTAATCTTTGATTGAGTCTGTTTAGCCATTCAAAGATATCTATGCTTAACAGTGTGATAGATTAAACAGGTAGATAGATCTGTGTGATAGATTAAACAAACTCACTTATAAGTCTTACTTATTTGCATTTAATTTTATCTTTATGTGTGACCAGCCTTTAGTGCATGCCCAGATCACCTAAAATGGAGGCATCTAGGTGGGAGATGCCAGGGACTTGTTTTCTAGGAGGAGATATTCTTTAGGAAGGAATTCTCCTCATTTCCTACCCTGCTACTTTCCTGGACTTCATCATCTCCAAAAATTCATCATTCTGTAAAATGAAATCAACCTGAAAACTCATACTCCCTGCCCCTGGGGCCCCTCCCTCCCTCTGGTTGGAGAGGGTGGGAGGTGGACATCTGGGAGCTCTTCTGTGGTGTTCTACCTTCTAAGGAGGGCACCTAGGGAATTCTCATTTTCCACCCGGCTGCTTTCTTGAACTTCATAATCTCCATAAACTCATCCTTCTGTAAAATGAAATCAGCTCAGAGACTCGCACCTTCATTTCCCACCCTCTTCTTGGATAACCTCCTCTCCCTGTTTACCTTCCTGTTATGTGTTGTCTCCCCTAATAGATTGTGAGCCCCTTGAGGGCAACCACCGTTTTATGCCTTTCTTTGTTTCCCCAGCCCCTAATAGAGTAGGCACTTAAATATTTATTGACTATGACATTCTGCCTTCCCCTACCATGTGGGTGGTAGGCCACATTGCGCTGGCCACGTTGTTCAAGTGCTAAAAGTATGTTTGCCTAAAAGACTGTTTTATGGAGAACTCACACAAGGCAAGCATTTACCTGGAGGTCAGAAAAAAGCAATACAAAGGAAATTCTTAGGATCTCTCTGATTGTGAGACATTAGAGACGCTGGCACAGGACTGCTCAGCATGGCGTGCCCTCATCACAGAAGGTGATGTACTCTATGAGTGAAGCAGACTAGTGGTAGCTCCAAAGAAATGTGAGATGCACAAATTCAGAGGCATCTCCACTCTGAATGCTCATGTGGACTACTTGTGTCCAACCTGTGGTAGAGCCTCCCCATCTCGTGTTGGTCTGATCAAGCATAGTTGGACACACTGTGCCTTGACTCCAGTATAGTGATGTCATTTGGATTTTCTTCAAGCATGAGGGAAAACAACTAACTCACCAACCATGTAGTGGGAATAGCCATTTTCTATTGGCCATGTCCCTGGAACTGGTAGAATCTTTGCCAGTCTCTCTCTTCCATTAGCAGCTAAGGGTAAATGTCTCATTCACCCAAAGCTTGGACACTATGCACTAAGCTGGGTGGGGAAAAGGCCACCTTCCACCTTTTCTTTAGGCCCCATGTCCCAGAGAAACTGGGTTTAGGATTTTGGTCTTATTTCATTTCTCTGTTTTAGATCTAGGTGCAGAGAGTAATCCTGCACTAGGGAGTTGGAGCCAAGGTGACCTTAGAGCCTGGATTCCAGGATATATGTTGCTGCCAGCCCAGCAGGGAAGCCTTGAGAAGCCAAGGTGCTGGGATCAAGTCCAAATGGACTTTGGACTGGTGAGACAATGCTATGTAGGAATGAAATTAAAATGTGAACCTAATTTCCCTCCCTTTCCCAGAGACCTAGGTAGTATGGGAGGGATTATGTCCCCGAGGTATTGGGGAAAGGGGGCAGAAGGGTGTATATTTGTTTGTGCTATACTTTTGAAATAAACATTTATTTGTAAAGGCTAGTCTGACTGTTAAGAGGTTAAATGGAACTTGGATGCTAAAATTCCCTGAAGTTTCCCTAAAATTGAGGCAACACAATCTGTGGGGGCTTGAGCCAGTGTCAAAGGTCCCCAATCCCATTAAGGGTCCCAGGCAACCTTGGGGGAGGAGTGAAATGTAACATACCTGGCTCTCAGGAGTGGGGGCTAGAGAATCACCCTAGTGTTCAAAGTTCTCATAACCAAAGGGCCCAGTTTTACTTTTGAGGGAGTTCTAACTTCTCTGGCTCATGGCCTGCACCCAAAAAATCTGGGAAAATCCCAACCTGGCACCCCTCCATTCACTGACACCAGCTTCCCTTTCAAGTACGCAGTCTACAAAATTAAAGAAGTAAAGTTTTATTGGAAAAATCCAATAAAACAAAATAAAACCTCAAATAAAACCCTAGGAAAATAACTCTCTCCCCTCTCTTTGGGCTGATAACATTGCCACTGACATAGTGAACAGCTCCCATGCCTGAAGAACTTACTATAAGGAGTAGGGCAAGCACCAGCTTTGGAAAGTGATGTGTCACAAAAAGGGCAAGATCACCCTATACGCTCAGGGAAAAAGGCACGATGACCAGAGCAGAGGAGCTATGGTAGTCAAACAGAGCTAATTGCAAATTATACAAAGATTGTACTGAGGCTTGACCGCGTTGAGCCAACTGAAAATCTAAGAAGACTCTGGCTATTAAGAGATGCAAGCATTTTTTACTGGCAGGAGATAAGATAAGGGACCAAACAATCTAGTTCCAAGTTTTACCTTTGTTGTTATCATTGGCAGACCTGAATAGGCAATCCTTGGCAAGAGAGATGGGATTTGAAATGGAGTCCTCTGAATCCAAAATGGATTCTGTATCACTCGACTTCCTCATCACTCCCAGCTGCTGTGCTCAGCCTTTGCTTTCTCAGCGTTCTTCCATTGCCTCATTGGCTCCTCCTATTGTATGGTATTTGGCACTGCCAGATGTTCTCAGGCAATGCTGAAACTCTCCATTGGGACAGGGTGAGATCTTTCTCTGTCCCTGAGTACAAAAAGAAAGTCCTTCAGTTTTCTCTATCTGGCAGGAAGCACGTTTCTCTTTGGGTTCCACATTAGGTGTCAGATTAGGGACTCCCTCTTACTGAAGTTGTTCTCCTTTGCCACCATTCCTGTGACTTCCGGCCTCACAAACTTGCCCAGGGAGAAGGTTCCTTGTCCTTCAGTTTCAAGAGTCTCTATGAATAATCTCAGGTGTAGGTTGGGTGACTTATATTGGGTGGGGCATCTCCCACCAGAGGGAGCAATCCCCACTTGTTTAAGAGTTGATAGAGAGTAGACTAGTGATTTTCTTGATATAGGGAATTCCCATATGAGGAAATTTCCTTTACCAATGCAGGTTGGCAGCTAGCTAGGTGGCTTAGTGCATAGAATGTTGGACTTGGAGTCAGGGAGACCTGAGGTCAAATCCAGTCTCAGATACTTACTAGCTGTGTGAACGTGGGAAAGTCACTTTATTTATGTCTGTCTTGTTTTCCTCATTAAAATGGGGGAAAAAGAATAGCAACTACCTTCAAGAGTTGTTAGGAGAATAAAATAAAATAATGTTTATAAAACCTTGGAAATCTTAAAGTGCAATATAAATGCTAGCTATTATTATTATCATTACTCTCTACAATTTATAATTTTAAAGATTTGCCTAGAGCAATGGTATCAAACTCAGTTAGAAATAGCAGCCACGACTCCTGTATGTGAAGGCTGATTTCTGTACATATCTTAATGTCTTTTACCCCCTGTAAGAAGTTAACTATTTGTTTTCCTTTTCTGATATTTTGCTCATTGCACAATTGTTTTGGGGTTAAATCAATATTTAATTGAAATGCCTTAGGGGAAAGAAAAACTGCATATTGATTTAGAAAACCACCAATTACCATTATTTGTTTTATTGTGTTTTTATTTATTTTGTTAAATATTTCCCCATTGTAATCTACTTCCTGAATGTTGCAGGCTGAGTTTTTGACATCTCTGTTCTAGAATACAGAGATTTAGTGACTTGCCCATATATCTGTATGTCATATATCTGTATGTGCCAGAAGTAGGACTTGAGCTCAGATCCTCCTGGTTCTAACATCGATTGCCCCTTTATCCACTACAATTGTTTGCACTTAAAATTTCTCTCTTGAACTCCAATCCCACATCATGAACTGCCTATTGGACATTTCCAAATGAACATCTCATGGAAACTTCAAATTCAACATAGCCCAAACAGAACTCATTACTTTATCCTCCAAATGCACCCCTCTTACTTCCCTATTACTGTTAAGGGAACCATCATCCTTCTAGTCATCCACATTTTCAGCCTAGGCATTTTCCCTGATTCTTCCACATATCCAATCAGTTGCTGAACCTTATCACGTCCGCCTGCACAATATCTCTAGTCTGTCCCCCCTTCTCTATGCTCACAGAGCTACCACCCTAGTTAAAGACCTCATCACTCTCACCTAGACTCCTAATTGGTCTCCCTGCCTTGATCTCTCCCCATTCTAATCCATCATCTGCATAACTTTCAAAATGATTTTCCTAATCTGATCACATCTAGTCACGTCACCCACCCTGCTCAATAAACATCAATGGATCACTATTGCTTCTAGAATCAAACAGTATTTCATCTTTATCCCATCCTACTTTAAATTCCTTTTTTTGTATATATATTGGAATGTAATGATAATAATAGCTAACATTTATATAGTTCTTATTATGTTCCAGACACTGTGCTAAATACTTTACAAATATTATCTCATTTGAGCCTCACAGCAACTCTGGGAGGAAGGTGCTATTACTACCCCCATTTTACAGATGAAGGAACTGAGGCAAACAGAAGTTAAGTGACTTGTCCAGAGTCAGCTAACTAATAAATGTCTGAGGCTTGGATTTGAATTTAGGTCTTCCTAAGTCTGGTCCCAGCATTCTTTCCACTGTACCTAGCTGCCTAGGTCTAATTATTAGTACAGCAATATATACATGTAATTATAAATAATACATATATATTAGGACTACATGTGTGAAAAAGGTGCCGATAGGAGTACAGGATCAAAAATGTTTGAAGACCAGTAGTCTAGATCAAAGGTGTCAAACTCCAAGCAGCCAGGCCAACAAAACTCCCAAGTACTACTTGGACCAGATTAAAAATGTTGGGAAATATTTAACAAATTTTAAAATACAATGTAATATAGATAATATTAATTTGTGATTCCTAAGTCAATATATGGACAGAATGGATCTGTTTCTATTTGAGTTTGGTATCACTGGGCCAGATGACAGTACAGCTATTTGGGTAGATTCAGACCTCCCAATGACATCAAGAATGGTAGTAATTCATGAGGAGATTGAAGGGTATTTTCAAGTGGAATACTTCTGGAAGTTATCCTTAGTCATACACTGTCTGACATTTTTGTCAATGACTAGGATGAAAGCATATCAGGAAGGTAGATGCCAGAAAGCCAGGAGGAGTAGCTAAGATGTTAGAGGCAAATACCTTGGCAATCTAGAACACAGGATCCATCTTTTTTCTGGATCCATCTATGACTTCATTAGTATAAGGAACTCTCCATGAAGAAACTCCTACTGATGTACACTGGCATCTGTTCTGCATTTCATAATCTTAAAGACTTACCTAAGAAATGAAATGACTTGCCCAGGGCTGCACAGCCAGCATATATCAGACAGAGTCAGGTTTTCCTGACTCTGAGATTGGCTTTCTCTTTACTTTACAGCGAGTGCTCTTGAAGAGAAGATGAAATATTATAGCAATAAATGTAAAGTCTTACATTTCAGTATTTTTTTTGTAAAAACAACAATACCCATACAAGATGGCTGAGGCATGGCTAGACAGCATGGTATGTGAAAAGGACCTGGAGGTTTTAGCTGATTTTAAGGTCAATATGAGTATAAAAAAAGTTAAAAAAGATAATTAGGCCACATTATGAGAGGCATGAGTTCCGGGAACAGGGAGACGATCATATCTATGAGCTCTGCCCTGGGGAGACCATGTCTCAAGTATTGTGTCTAGTTCTAGGCACCACATTTTAAGAAGCAAGGAAGGAAACAAGAATTCATTAAGTATTTTCTACATGGCGGGCACTGTGCTAAGCACTTTACGAGTACTTCATTTGATCCTCACAACAACTCTGGGAGGGAAATGCTATTATTATCCTCATTTTACAGTTGAAGAAACTGAGGCATACAGGGATTAAGTGACTTGTCCAGGGTCACAAAGCTAATAAGTGTCTGAGGCTAGGTTTGACCTCAGGCCTTCCCGATTTCAAACTTGGCGCTCTGTCCAATGTGTCACATAGCTGATTCATGGATAGATTGTAAAACAACAACCAAGATAGTTGAGAACCTTGAGGCCATATCACAAGAGAATTTGTGTTGTTACTCAGTCACTTTTGAGTTGTGTCCAATTCTTCATGGC
This sequence comes from Vombatus ursinus, assembly GCF_900497805.2. Lineage (NCBI taxonomy): Eukaryota > Metazoa > Chordata > Mammalia > Diprotodontia > Vombatidae > Vombatus > Vombatus ursinus. The sequence continues at coordinate 29,565,193 of NW_020954576.1, forward strand.
TGTATTTGGGGTTTTCTTGGCAAAGATACTGGAGCAGTTTGCCATTTCCTTCTCCGGCTCATTTTACAGATGAGGAAACAGAGGCAGTCAGGGTTAAGTGAGTTGCCCGGGGTCACACAGCTAATAAGTGTCTGAGGCCAGATTTGAGCTCAGGAAGGTGACTCTTCCTGATTCCAGGCCCAGTGCTCTATCTATTGTGCTGCCTGGCTGTCCCCATAAAAGCACTAGCTGAAGGAATTGGGAATGTTCCGTCTGGAGAAAAGAGAAGACATATTTTTTAATTTCTTTGTTTCAATCTCTGGTTGAAAGGTGACTTTTAATTCAGGTGAGACATGATAGCTGTCTTCAGTGATTAGGAAGCCTGTCACGTGAAAGAGGGATTTGGCTTGCAAAAAGGAGGAGTGGGGTGAGACAGGGGAGGGTGGCAGATTCTGGCTCAATGTAAGTACTGGTCACTTATGCTACTTATTCCCTTTCTGACCTTGGACACATTACTAAACAAAACTCTTTGGAGGTGAGTTCCTCATCTATAAAGTGAGAACATGTGATTAAATGACATTTAGGGTCCCTTCTGACCCTAAATCTATGAGATCCAATGGCCCTGTCCAAAATAAGAAGTTTCTTGGTATAAAAGGGACTGGATAAGGAGGTAATGGGTGCCACTCACTAGAGATCTTCCAAGGAAGGCTGGATGACTACTTACTAAGGGTATTGTAGAGGGGACTGCTGTAAAGTTATATATTCAAATAGTTGTTGCCTGAGATTCTTCTCAGCTCTGAGATTCAATAGTGCTAGTAATTCTTGTTGAATGGCAGCATTATTTCATTCTATTTTTCAGAGACTGAAACCCTTTCTCTTTTGGGTTAACAGTTCTTTAAAAAATTTTTTTCATAAGTTAACCCAAGTATTGTTGGATTATGGTTTTCGGATATTTGACAAGGTGATGATTCTACTGGCCTTTCAATTCCTTCAATCTCCTCATGGCAGATGTGACAGTGACTGTCATTGTAAATGCTTGCACTGCCTGCTACTGTTTTCATATGGGATCCACAATGCAAGGTCCTCATGGCTCATTTTTTTATTGGTCTTGCTGCAGAAGGAGTAAGGATATTTGGTATGTTGGCTAATTTCAGTTTTCTTCATAATTTTTCTGAGTGATACACCGTAAATGGGTTCCACGTCTACCTCAATTCTGACTTTCTTGGTATGTTCAGCCATGGTGCCAGCAATAAGAGAGACTCCAGGGCACTTTTCAGTGAGGCAGGGAGTATACAACACATGCCAGCAGTGCAAGTTATAATAATACCTTGAATTCACTGTAGTCTTTCAATCACAGAGTTTGAAGTCAATAGTCTCTAATAAAAAAATTACACATTCAGGGGAATTTTCTCAACGGAGAGAGAAATGTGGTGTAGTAGAAAGAACAAAGGGCTGGGAGGCCCTGGAAGACTAAGTTCAGCTTCACCAATTACTTGCTGTGTGGACAATGTCTTAACCTCTCTGAGCCTCAATTTTCTTGACTGTAAACGAGAGGAAGAATTAGCCGACCGACCCCAGAGGGTTGTTGTGAGCTTTGTAGACAGTAAAATGCTATTTGAGTGCCATTTTCATTATTTTGGTTTACTAGCTATGTGACACGGGGCAAGTCACCTTAATGGAGGCAAGTCTGCCTCAGTTTCATCAACTGTAAAATGGGAACAATAATAGCACCTACCTGGAAGGGTTGTAAAGATATTTGCAAAGTGTTTAGTATAGTGCCTGACACATAGGAGACACTTAATAAATGTTTCTTTTTTCTCCCTTCCTTTCTTTCTTCCTTTTCCTTCTTTCCTTTCTTCCCTTCCCTTTTCTTTCTCTCCTCCTTTCCTTCCTCTATACCTCTCTCTCTTCCTTCCTTCTTTCCATCTCTTCCAGATTGAAATCGGTGATTCTGAGATGACCTCAAAGCACTATATTAATATGAGCTTATTACTTTTATTATTACTACTAACTCTTCCTCATTTTCCTCATCTACAAAACAAAGTTGTTGTCCTGCAAGATATTTAAGGTACCTTCAAGGTTCTAACAATCTTTTAGATTGTTAATTAAGTCAAACTCAGTTAAATAAAAATCAGGCAAGGCAGTTGTTTGACTGAATTCTTGGTTGCTGTACTAAATTATCCAGTCAATTCAATCACAATAGTTGGTCCAATATCTTTCTGTAGACAGAGCCCCAGGTTAACTGTTTGTTGCTTATCATGATAATGCAACAGTGTCATTGGATATCCATTTTGGCAAATGTCTACTTTGGTGATAGATCTATTAGAACTCCCCACCCACTCCCAGTTTATTTGAACTACCCTTCGCAAAAATAATAGCAACAGTCTTAGACACGCGAACAGGAGACATTTCCACTTCAGAGCTCTCCTCCCATAGGTTCATATAAACAGATCTTGGCAGATCTCCTATTTTAATCGAAACACCCACTTGGCAACTGAACAACAGCAGTAAACTGTTTGTTGCTGGTGTCTGGCAGAAAAATAAAAAAATAAAAATAAAGAGTCTAATCCCGAATACCTCTGGGCTTTTTGCTTTATTAAGAACCTTGATAAATATAGTTCAGTAAGCATGTGGCAGTCCTTACTGCTTCTCAGATTTATGGCTAACTTTCAACCCCTACCAGATAGGTCTACAACGTAGAAGTCTGTAGTATTTTTTTTTTCATTTGTAAGATAGAACACAGAAAAGTGGAAGCAACTGTTTCAGATGACGTCCTGACTCAGTCTGTCTTGGTCTATGACCTTAGTCATTACCCTGAAAACCTCTTTATTGTGGTTCTCCAGAACCCAAACCTGCTTCCACTTCTCAGACTGCTTGCTGGTCTTAGTTCATATGTGCAACCTTTTCAGAAGTGTGTTGACACGTTCGAAAATAAACCTGGAGAGATAAAGAATAACACGTAAACCATAGGTGCATGAAAATCAACCAACTTGGCTCTCAGAGTGCTGGGATTAGGAAGGTCTGCTGAGGGATCAAATATCCTGTCTTGCTGGCTATTGGGAGTCAGAATTCCTTCAGCTCCCTATCTGTACAGCTGAGACTTGGGCTACTCTGACTGCTCCTCAGTGAAATCCTCCCCTTCCTGCTCCATCCCACCTCCCACTCCTAATCTACTGAGCTCAGCTGGAAAGACTGGGGCAAATCCAAATTGCCATGTGGACCAAGTTTAGACCAAAAAAGCACATCTTGGTTGGAAAGGTCAATGACAACTTTTCTCCTCAAATAGCCCTGATCCATACAAAATGACTAGTTTACAAAAGGGTTTTAGTTAACTTTAGCATAGAAAGTAAATTCAATAGAAATACTATAGCACTTAGCCATGGTAGATATCGGAGAAGGAAATGACAAGTCACTCCAATATCTTCGCCAAGAAAACCCCAAATGGGGTCACGAAGAGTCAGATGTGACTGAAACGACTGAACAACAACAAAAGGGTAGATGTGGATCTCCTCATTTCCATGTGGAAATTTGCTTGGTCAGCAGGGCAAGGTGTGATGACTCTCTGGGCCTCCTGGGTCATCTAGGTCATCTGTCAAGTCCGAAGGGTCCTTATTCCATGTGGGTGGGCCATTTTATACCCTTAGGTAACCAGGAAGCCATATCAGTATGGCCAGCAAACATCAGGAAGTTGAATCATTGGGGATTAAACATGGTTTGAACCTTACCCCACTAAGATTTCTTAACCTGGGAGTGCCCCCAGTCCCCATCAAGAGGATCTGTGGATTAGGGAGTCTATGAATTTGGTTATTTTAAGATATTTTGTTAGCTACTTCAATATAATTGGTTTCCTTTGCAATCCTATGTATTTTAGCTTTTGTCTTTAAAACCACTATTATTAGAATGGGTCCTTTGATTTCAGTAGACTGCAAAAAGGGGTCCATGATACACAAAAAAAGTTAAGAACTCTTCCTAAGCCAAGAAAATCTTAGGGTTAGCAGCCTGGCATTTTAGGGAAAGAACTGGCCCAACCTACATGGTTTTGGGGGTGAGGATGTAGAGGATATGGCTGATAGTGATCCTGGCACAGGAAGCCTCAACCAAAGAAAGTCTTCAAGGTTCAGACCTGTTAAAGAAACCAGCTTAGTGAGAGAATCTTTCCCATTTCTCAGCAGGGCCAGTAGGGCATCTTCTCAGCAAACTTCTCAGATACCTGATGCTGTTTTATTGTTTGTTATTGGGGAAAGGAAGCCTATTCCTCGTAGACATTCATCTTGGCAGCCTGGCATCATGATACCTTTTCCCAATGGAGGTGACCAAAACAAAGAGTGTGGACTTGAGATGAGGATGCCTAATTTATAGTCATCACGAACTCACTGAATTACTTTAGGTATGCTGCTTTAAGAATCTGGGCCTCAGGGTCATAATGTAATAGGATCATTAATTTAGTCCTGAAAGGGCCCTTAGAAATCAAACACCCTTATTTTACAGATAAGGACAGTGAGGCACAGAGAGGTTAAGTGAAAGAAGAGGTGGAAAGGAGATTGTATTTGTGGTTCCTTTCAGCTCTAACATTCAATGTTGGATTAGAGAAAAGTAAGGGAACTGATTTTCTAGCCATGCTGTGAGCAAGAGAAAGATTGAAGAAGGACTAGGACTTCTATTCAGAATTTATGGGAGAATGATAATGCGTAATGGAGAGAAAACAAAACTATCTATCTACTGCTTATTTTACTTCTGCTTTTTTTTTTTCACCTACCAGAGAGAACAAACTTCAGGAGGGTAGAATTAAAAAAAAATTCACAAGGAGTTAAAACCAAATTTGTTGCTAAGTCATTTCAGTCATGACCCAACTCTTTGTGACCTCATTTGGAGTTTTCTTGGTAGAGATACTGAAGTGGTTTGCCATTTCCTTCTCCAGCTCATTTCACAGATGAGGATACTGAAGCAAACAGGGGTAAGTGATTTGTCCAGGGTCACACAGCTAGTAAGTGTCTGAGGCTAGATGTGAACTCATGAAAATGAGTCTTCCTGACTCTAGGCCTGGCACTCTATCCATTACACCAACTAGCTGCTCTAAAACCAAACGTAAATATTAAAAAACCCAAATATAAACAGAAAATTAAGCACCCGAATAATCTTAATGAGTTAGTCACCAAGTTAAGATAAATTACATGCCAAACTACTAAAAGACCTGTCAGGTGTGATTGTAGAGCTCTAATCATTATCTTTGAAACATCTCAGATGATGGAAGTGATGTAGGACTAGAGACAGGACATATCAATTTTTTTTAAAAGGGAAGAGAATTGAATCTCTAAGCTGAAGGTCAATGAATTTGATTTTGATTACTGACAAAATTATAAAATATACAATTAAGAGAAATTAGAAAGAGAAAAAATGCTCACTAATAGCTGCAGAGGGTCATCAAGAATAGGTCATGCCAGCCCAAACTTTTTTTTTTTTTTGACAGTTGTCGATGTCATGGACTCAGGCCCTGAGCCTTGGATGTGTTCCTCAGGCATTCCTTTCTTCTCTTTCTTTTTAGAGACTGTAGGGACTTAAGTAAATGATGACCAAGATAAATAGCATGAAACCACATTAGATTAATGTCCTCTCATGATTCTCCTCCAACATTGGTATCAATATATGGGGTGGACAACCCTAGAACACTTAGCACAGGTCAACCCTTTGCCACCTGTACTCACTCTCACAATGAATTTTCCACACACCCACCAGGCCCGCTAAACTACACCTTCACTCACAATTCTCTTAGCCTTCAAAATTTACCATGCTGACCATGGCCATGGGGGGACACTTGCTCGCCTTCTCTTCCTCAAGCATGGACTCAGTCTTGACCGTGTTCTTTTATCACCACACCTAGGAGCTATTTTCTATCAGGACAGCTCCAAACACCAACAAGAGGAATATTTCTCTCAGCCTGTCTGGCCAGGCCTGGGGGCTAAACTGGCAACTGGGAACAGCTGTGTGCTGTCATCACCTTCTATGTGCAGCTGCTCCCTGTTTATTAGCATCTTCAACTGTGACCCTAGACTGGTACACCAGGGGAATGCCCTCTTACCAAGTCTCTCATGCTATTCGTGGAAACAAGATGAAGTGATATGGATGATGCAAAAGTCCAATTAGGCATAGAAGGATCATCAAGTTAGAGCTAGAAAGTAACTCTGAAGACATTTAGTCCAATCTCTTCATTTTACAGATAAGGAAACTGAGGCCTAAAATGACTGGCTCAAAGTCACACTGGGAGTAAACATTTGAATCTAGGTTTTCTGACATCTGAGCCAGCAGTATCACATTGTCTCAGTTGACTAGCCCTTAAAAATGGTGGTTAATGGATTAATCTCAATCTGATTGAGTGGTCATGTTCTCTCCTTGTTCCTTTTCGGTTCAACATTTTTTTTTCATCAATTACTTTGATGAAGGAACAGATGACATGGTTACCAGGCTTGAGCCTAGGAGGCAGAGCTAACTGGTTGGATAAATTAGGAGACAATGTGACCTTGGTAGGATAGAACAATGGGCTAAATCTAACAAAGTGCAATTAAAAAGGAATAAATGTGTAGTACTACATTTCGATTTCAAAAATTAGGTCCATAGATATAGAATGCAGATATAGGATTACTACACAGTTGTTTTGTATTAGATATTTCTAAGAATTTTAATGAACTTTAGGCTTAAGGTGGGTTAAGAGTAGGACATGGCACAAAAAAGTGACCATAACATGAATAATTTCTGGAATGAGGACATTGATAGTTTCACTACCTTGCCTTATCAGATCACATGTATTCAGTTTTAGGTGCCACACTTTAAGAGAGCGATTGATAAACTGGAGTTAATTTAGACTAGAGTGATGAGGACATTAAAAACCATATCACATAAGGTTTTGATTATCCCCAGTGAAGGTGATGGGGATATTTAGTTTGGCAAAGATGGAGGAGGTGCAACAACTTTTTTTTTTTTCCCGTAGGTTTGAAGGTCTGTCATGTGGAAAAGGATTTTGATTTGTTTTTCATGGCCCCACAGAACAGAATTAGGAAAGAATGGATGAGAGAAAGGAACACTAACAATTAGATTTGTTCAAAAATGAAATGGCCGTCTCTGAGAAGTAGTGGATTTCCCATTATTGAAGGCCTTCAAGCAGAGGCTAGCTAACCACTTTTTAGTAATATTTTAAAGGGTACTTCTGTTGAGATACAGGTTGGACTGGGTAACTTCTGAGGTCTCTGGACACTCTAAAATTCTGTGGCTTGGTGAGGTGATTAGCTCAGAGAAGAGAAGGCTGAGGGGCTGTTTTGGAGGCCACAAAATAATTAGATCTTAAAGAGTTTATAACTTACATGTGGATGTCAAACATACACATGTATCATTACATGTAGTTACCAAACACACATACCAAACATACACATAATACCAAAGAATTGATAACTTATATGCAGATATCACACTCAATATAAATCATTTATATAACATATAACACATTATATATGTTAAATAGCATATTATATTAACGTATATCACAAAAACACATATTCATTATCTACATATAGGTAGAATGAATCAGAATTAGAAGGGACCTCAGTTTCCTTCTCTATAGAATGAGGAAGTTGGATTGGACAACCTTTGAGGTTTCTTCCGCCTCTAAATCTATAATTCTATGCCTTTAGATAGTATCTACTACTCTAGTCCTTAACAGAGGAAGAAAGTGAGGCTTAGAGATAAGTGACTTTCTCAGGGTCACAGAGGTGGCAAAGCCAGTATTCAGACTCATGTCCTTTGACTTTATAGTCTGTGCTTTTTTTCAACATTGGCCCATTCAAGCCTAGATAAAGTGTATATTAAAGCAAAATAGTGTAAATTATTTCCCTAAGTGCTAGGCGATTGTGAAATAAAGGACAGAATCTAATGGGTTGAGTTTAGTCAAGGAAATCCACTTGGAGCATTGGGGTCTCATAAGTGGTGCTTCCTGGGTAGATTAATCTTCCTGGGACTCATGCTTTTATTGTCTGGACTTCACACCAAAGCCTACAGACTACAGACACACATCCAGTGGCGAGGAGCTTCTTTCACCCAGAGAAAGCTAATTGAGGAGAACAGCCCTTTTCATAAGTATAAGTCGTAGCAATAACCTGTTGAAATTTGTAGCTGGGCAGTCTCCCTCCTCCCTCCCTTGCCTCCTTTGCTCCTAAGAACAGATATCAGACACATGAAACATCATATGAAATTAGAGCACACACACACGCCTATGTCACTTCTCACAATTAAAACTATGTCCTGCTATTCCTGGGAAACATATTTTTAGTTGAAGCTGGGATGTAATGAGAGCTCTAAAAATAACACCATGAAAGGTGAGGCTAAGGGTAGGGGTGGGGGTAGGCGTTCATCCCCCAGGGCTGAGGCAGTCAAATATTATTCATGGTCCATTTGAAGCTGTTCAGTAGTGGGCATAAGTTTCCATTGAATAAAGGTGTGGTTCTTCACATTGGGACCTAACTCAAGTAGTGTCTAAATGGGGTGGTCTGAATGAGACATTTCAAATGCTCCCTTAATGAAATATTACTGACTTGAATCACCTTGGTGACTATTTTGCTATTGAAAAAATCAAGTTTTGAAACTGCTTTACTTCCTCCCAACTCGTTTGCTTCAAGTTGGATGACATTTCCCTGCAACCCCCAATTTTCTTCTGGTTTACTTGGTAAGCGTGGTAACAGATATTTGTTAGATGCTGAAGAAAGAAGGGTCACAGAGTTTGAGGCGGGACTCGAGGTTGTGTAGAATTCTAGATCAATCTCTTCATTTTATATATGGTAAAAATAAGTTCCAGTGAGGTTGAATTACTTGCCTAACTGAAACACAGGTAATACATGAGAGGCAAACTTTGAACATAGGTCTTTTCATTCCAAATTGAGTATTCTTTCTACTACAGCATGCTGCCTTTCTGAAGTGCCTGTGTATAAAATATCAATGAATAGCTTGAGAAAACAGTCCTAAGAATAGCATCATGGGAACCTTTAAGATTCTTACAAATTAGTGCTTTAGATGATCTCTCTCTCCCTCTCTCTCTCTCCTCTCTTCTTTTTCTCCTCTCTTTCTCTTCTCTTGCTTCTCAGTCTCTCCTTTCTCTCCTCTCTCTCCCCTTTCTCTTCTTCTCTTCTCTCCTCTCCTTCCCCTCATCTCCTCTCCTCTCCTCTTCTCTTCTCCCCCCCCATTCTCTTTATCATATTCCATTTGGCTGCTTTCCTGAACTTCATCAATTTCAAAAACTAATCATTCTACAAAATGAAATTGTCATTGAAACTCTCACCTTCTCAAGTCATTTGTCACCTGAACTGTAGGACTACATCATATACTCCACTCCACCCCACCCCACCACCCCCTTCTTTCCCTTCTTGGTAAACTACCCCCATCTAGCTTCTTTTTATTTATTGTCTCCCCCAGTAGATTGAGAGCTCCTTGAGGGCAGGTACTAAGAGTAGTCGCTTAATAAATCTTTATTGATTCTGACTCTAATGTACCTGTGTGTATGTGTGTATACATATATATATATATATAGATATATATATATATAGATATGAATTTCCTTAATTAAAAAAGTACTTTAAGGATAACCCCAAAGGTACTTGCATGGAGATTCAACAGAAGCTCCTGGTGTTTAGCCAATGGCTATCAAGTTTAGCTGCTAAGTGCATTGTGCTACTGAGGCTTATGTACCAGTCTGGCTCCTGTTATGGCAGGGATTCTTAACCTTTTATGGATCATGGACCCATCTGGCTTTCTGGTAGTCCATGGACCTCTTAGAATAAAGTTTTTAAATAATTTAAGAAAATGACAAATTTCAGTTAGAGATTAGTGAAAACAAAGATGTATTTTTTTCCATTCAAGTTTATGGACCTCCCTGAAATCTATCCACAGATTCCCTAAGGGGTCTGTGGATCCTCAGGTTAAGCTCACCTTGAGCTGGCAGTCCACTTAAACCTTCAGATCTTTTTCAGCCATACTGCTGTCTAACCATTATTCCCCCATCTTGTAAACCATTGTGAACTAAAAATCTTTGTGTACCCATGCTAAACATGGCCCCCATGTTTGTTGGACTCTACAGTGTCTGTGAGGACAAAGAGGCATTAAGTCTATAGGTAGGTGAGAAACATTGTAAGCACTTCTTTTAACATGAACAAGCATAGGCAGAAAGGCAGTCTGGTATAGTGAAGAGAGCTACCTTTGGATTCATGAATTCTGCTTCTGACATATACTGGCTCTGTGATTTGGAGAGTTCCCCATACCAGGGAAATCACAGCTCTGGAACACCCTCCCTCTCCCCCTCCCCCATTCAAGCCTTCCCTTAGCCAGTCTCTCTCCTCTACCACACACACACAAAAGCATAGGAAATGTGTTTTTATTTGTGTGTAAGCACTTGGGGATAATATTTCACATGGCTTATGGATTCCCAGGGACTTTTGAATCATCCCATATGTGCACAATTTGTATCTGCCTTGCCTGTCTATATCTCTCTTTGCTCAGGATTAAATGTACTCAATTGTTCTCAGTTCTTAAGCCCCTAGTTGAAGCTTAGGTGATTGGTGGAAGTATGTTAATGCTTTTAGATTAGCCTTGTGCCTTTTGGCTTGGTGTAACCCTAAGCCTGGGCCAAGGCCTGCTTTACACCAAGCTATGAAGTAGGGCCAACTCTGCACCTTTGGTAAAGAAGGTTCTCCTGCTGACATCCTAAGTTCAGCTCAAATACCCCTTATCTGTGAAGTATGCCCTGATCTTTCAAGCTGGAAGTAAATTCTTCCTTATCTGGTCTAGTAGTGGTTAGTCAATCAACTAGCATTTATTAAGTACCTACTATATGTTAGGTACTTGCTAAGCACTGGGGATACAAAGAAAGGCAAAAAAAAATAGTCTCTGCTTTCAAGGGGCTCTAATGGGGTAGACAATAGTCTAATGGGATAGGCAACATGCAAACAACTATGTAAAATGAGAATCTATATACATATATATTTGAATTCATGTATATTATATATTTTATATAAATTAAATTAGGGGTAGTCTCAGGGGAAAGACACTAAGTTAAGAAGAACTGGGACAGGTTTCTTGCCAAAGGTGGCAGTTTGGCTGAGACTTGAAGGAACCTGGAAAGCTAAGAGGTGGATATAAGGGGGAAAAATGTCCCGAGCATGGAGTACAACCAGTGTAAATGCTCAGAGTTGGGATATGGAGTGTCCTCTTTGAGGAACAGGAAAGAGACCAGTGTCTCTTTCCTAGATAACAGAGTACGTAGAATGAAGTAAGGTATTAAAAGACTGGAAATGTAGAAAAGGGCCAGGTTATGAATGGCTTTAAAAGCCAGAGGATTTTATATTTGGTCCCTGGAAGCCATAGGCAGCCGCTGGAGTTTATTGAATGGGAGGAGGATATATAGTCAGAAATGCATTTTAGGAAGAACAATTTGATAACTGATGGATTGGAGTGGGGAGAGAGTTGAGTCAGGAGACCAGCTAGAAAGCTATTGCAATAATCCAGGCATGAGGCAATGAGAGCCTGCACCAAGGTGGTGATAGTGTCAGAGGAAAGAAAGGGGTGTGTGTGAGAGATATCAACAAATATAGAAACGATGTGACTTGGCAACTTATTGGATATGGGGGTGAGATGGAGGAGTCAAAGGGGACACCTAGATTTTGAGCCTGAGTGATAGGAAGATGATGATACTTTTGAAAGTAATAGGAAAGTTAGGAAGAGGAAAAAGCTTGAAGGGGAAAGATGACGAGTTCAGTTTTAGACATATTGAGTTTAAGATGTTTATAGGACATTTGGTTTAAAATGTGTAATGGCCAGTTAGAAACTCAAAACTGGAGGTCCTTATGGTGATGGAACCTGGCAACTGCCTCATCAGCAACAACAGCTATTGAAGACTGGAGGAGAAAGTTCATGCCTCCAGTGTCTTTGGCAGATGCAGGTTTAACAAAGTTAACTTAAAGAAATTACAGGGCAGCTAGGTGGTGCAGTGGATAGAGCACTGACCCTGGAGTCAGGAGGACCTGACTTCAAATCCAGTCTCAGACACATAACACTTACTAGCTGTGTGATGCTGGGCAAGTCACTTAACCCCAATTGCCTCACCAAAAGAAACATACATTACTACATGCTTTGCCACTATATTGGAAGACCACTGTGCCTTTCTGTCTAATTTACAGCTGAAAGCTCCAAAATGTGTTTCCTCCCCTAATGGAATGTCACATCCTTGAGAGCAGAAGTGGATTTGCTTTTCTATTTGTATTCTCAATGATTAAGGTAGTGCTTTACACATAATATATATTTGATAATTTTTAAAAATTCATTTCATTCATAGCCAAAGCTACACGACACCATAACCAGCCAGGGAATCAAAAAAGTCAGCAAAAGCCCCAGTCCGGGATTAAGTCTATTCTTTTGACTGCCTTTGTCTGATGCCAATCTGAATCCCTTGATCCCACATGATTATCTCACTTGGGGATGTAACTCTCATTAAATCATTAATTATAATCCTATGTGTCCCAAACCCATTTCCAGACTTTGCATCCCAAACTCCACAGAATTTGTGTGGGAAACTGCTTAATTTAAAAATTATCTTTATTTTTATTTGGAATTCAATTTTCATAAAAAATATTTGTCATATACACCTCTTCAAATTAAAATATAGTGATTTATTTTAAACACTGATAAGAACTTATAGATACATAAAACACCCATCATTTGTCATAAAACACGAGTAAAAACAAAAGTTAAATGCTTATCAAAGTTTCAATAGGTATAATTTATTCAGTTTATAATCATTTGAACACAAAACAATGCTCTGGAGACACTATACAGTAATTATGATGTATTTGAGACACCATGTGCTATATATATATAAATATATATATATATGAAATATAATAAAACATAGAGGCACTGCTTTTACAAAATGATGGTTATAACTACAAACTATAGTTTAATCTGTCTTGTGGCTTTTGTCCTGTGACAAAATGTCATTGAAAAACCCTATTGTACAGTTAGGAGGACCTGAGTTAAAATCTAGCCTCAGACACTTGACGCTTACTAGCTGTGTGACCCTGGGCAAATCATTTAACCCTGACTGCCTCACAAAAAAAAGAAAAAAGAAAAGAAAATCCTTGTTGAGAATCACATCACTTGTAAGATCATTCTTGATTGGAATGAAAATGAAGCTAGGATAAGAACAAAATCTAGGTGAAGAAGGAAGGGTCCACATCTCATAAATCAAATATACCTAGAACAAAACTGGTAATCCTTTTTTGGTAGGGTATTAGAAATAATCCAAGTCTTCTTGGTCTTACTACACACATATCATCCAAAACTATCTTAGTCTTTCCTATTTATGCACTGAGAGGTAACAAATATGAAAATATCAGCTGTTCCATTAATGAAGGCCATGCATGCCAAGGTCCACAAATAGTTCTTTTTCCTGAAATGAGTATCTATTGCTATTTAAAAAAGAAAATCATTTACAAATTCATAGAAGTAATAGCAGAAGACATTGAGTGAGAATCCTTGGAAGATGGTAGAATAAGAAGAACCAGGGTACCTCTTCTGATTCTCATCAATTCTTCTCCTCCTTCCCCATAGAAAAGCACCAAAAAATGCAGCTGTACAACAGAGAAAGGAAGTAGAAAATTGAAAGAACTCATGATATAATAATTCTTAATAGAATTCAAAACTGAAGACCATCTTACCAGCCCATTTCTCCTGGCACTCCTTACTCCTACTTCCTGAGTGAACCTCATTCCTACTCTCTGCCTGTGGCATTGGACTACCTCATCTCTCAAAAGTGGCTGCAGTTTTAGGCACCAACTTTTAGAATTAACCCTTTGGCAGTGACTCAAAGGGAATCCAGTTCCCATAATGAAAGCATGAAATGAAAATAAAGCAAACTACAAAAACCTCCTGAATGATTCACAAGGTCCTCAGTCAAGATAAAATTTTTTTTACAAATCAAATGAAAATATTGAAGACATAAGGACAGAAATTAGGGCTCTCAAGAAAAAAAATCAACAAGCCTAACATGAGAGTAGAAAATTTAGAGTAAAATACCAAGAAACTTTCCAAAACTATAGATAATTGAAAAAAGAGAAATGAAAGACAAAATTGTAAAAGCAGAAGGAAAAAGAATTGAACAACAAAAATACACCAAAACAACACAAAATACACCATGATTTTTAGTGACACATGGAAGTACTGCAAGATAACAATATTGAGTTTGAAAATGGAATGAGAAGAGATGATATAAGAACTGTGAGTCTTCCAGAAAATAACCAAACCATGAAATATTTAAAAAAAAACTCCTGCATACTATACTTGAGAAAATCATATAAGCAAATTGCCTAGAAATATTGGAAATACATTGAGAAATACAGGCCAAAAGATCATAGATTTAGAGCTAGAGAAGACCTCAGATATTATATAGTTCAGCTCCTCTCACTTTGAAGATGAAGAAACTGTCCTAGAAAGAGTAAGTGACTTGTTCATAGTCATATAGTTAGTAAGTGGCACAGCCTACATTTGAACCTCTGACTCCATACCTAGGACCTTTCCATATTATCATACTGTCTCCAACAGAATGCTAACAGAAACAAAGTCTAAGTTTAACTTACAAAGAAACTTCACAGTCAATTATTAGTATCATAACATCTAACAACAGGCACAGTGGATAGAATGCTGGGCTTAGAGTCAAAAAGACTCATCTTCCTGAGTTCAAATCTGGCCTCAGATACTTATTAGCTGTGTGACTCTGGGCAAGTCACTTAACCCTCTTTGCCTCAGTTTCCTCATCTGTAAAATGAGCTGGAGAAGGAAATAGCAAACCACTCCAGTATCTTTGCCAAGAAAACCCTAAATGGGAGCTGAAATTGCTTTATCTCTTGCATGTAATTCCTATTTGGAGATGTTTGAGATGTGAGGAAAAAGAAAAAGTCTAATCCTTTATTTTGTTGGTCACATGATCCCCTACCTTTTCTCCTCACCCCCCCTTTCCCTTCCCTTTCCAGACTGAGCATTTAGAGGCCATCATGGCCAATCATGGTCATGGGTATGGCCAGTCTCTGGCTGCTGAATGACATGGTCCTCTTCCAATTCAATTTAATTTTTTTTTCACATTTTGTGAAGAGATAACAGGACATAGAATTGGTTTTGTGGTTAGTTTAACACATTAACTCCATCTTTTAATCTGTTATTTACCCCTTACTTTCTGTGATTATTTCTACTAGGCAGGAGGGGAACCAACACTTCCTAATTACGCAAGAAATTATAGAGCTAAGCAAAGGTTAGACAAACTAGGCCTAATAGACATGTAATTAATCTAATGGAAAAAGCAAAGATGATACCTTTTAGGAATATTCTTAGGATTTAGAATTGGAAAGTTTTAAAACAATTGCAGATTACATAAAGGATAATGACAATACAGATACTGCATGTTAGGATCTAAAGGATTTAGGTAATACAAGAATTAGTGGAATTTTCATAATACTGAATGCCTATATCAAAAAGAAGAGAAAATTCATAAATTGAGTTTGTGCTGGGAAAAAAAAACTTAAGAAAGGGATGAAGAATCAAACCAATAGGAAATAAAAAAGAGAAATAATTAAGATTAGAGCAGAGATCAATACAACTGGGAACAAGGAAATAATTTAAATGATAAATAAATCCAATATCTCCCTTTTTGAAAGGACTAACAAGAACTGATAAACAGTTGGCAAGATTTAAAAAAAAAAGGAAGAAGGGAAATAGAAATCACCAAAAAAAAATGATCTTCACACACGATAAGGCAAAAGAAATTAGTAAAGGTAGAAAGATTACTATTGTACAGCTCCTTGTATAGCTAATAAATTTGAGAATCTGAAAAACTTGGATCATTATCTGTAGAAGTATGAAATAAAAAACCTAACCAGACAAGAAGTAGATTACTTAAAAAGATGAATCTTAGAAGAAGAAATTGGACATGGCATTAAAGAGCTGCCTTGCAAAAAGACACAAACCAATTGCCTGCAGCCAATATCTAGGGTAGCAGCTCCCATGGAGAAAGGGTTGGCCAACTCCACTAACCATCAATAACTCCCACCTATGGAACAGACACATTAACATGGATGGAACAGCAAGGCAATCCAAGAGAGAATCAGAAAGTGCAAGTCAAACTACCACCTCTACTTATACCACCATCTCCTCTCACACTCTAATAGTATTGGCTCAAGATCCTGAGCCACAAAGCCCTGAGAAAAGTAGTCTGGCACAGATCACCAACCTTGCTTTGAGCTCAGCCCCCACAGGTTTTCCTGAGGGGATCAATGCCTGTGGAGAGGGGATCCACCATCCTCTCCACCACCAACACTAATTACTGATCAATTGCCACCAACTGAAGATTGAAAAAAATGCTCTTCTGGCCAAAGTCCTCAATACTGTTAAATGGTTCAGTGTTAGAAATAGATATGGTTTTATTGGTGAAAACAATATTAAATAAGAGGCATTTCCATCTACTTTGCCATTGCACCTTAAGGACCATGGAACCTTTCTATCTTACTTGTAACTGAAAGCCCATGGAATCTTCCACTAGGGGAATGTGAGCTCTCTGAGATCAGGGGACTGTCTCCTCTTTTCTATTTGTATACCCAATGCTTTGCACATAGTAATCCTTTGTTTTCTTATTCATTTACCAAACATAAATATTTACCAATAGAATATAGCACTACATCAGGAAATCTCCATCACAGTCAAATGTGGAATGCAAAGGTGTTTTTAATACTGAAAAGCAATCAGTATAATAAATCATATCAACAAAAGAAAAAGATAAAGATTATGTGATTGTATCAATAAATGGAATAATTTAGTCTGCTTTGCGGGGAACCTCAGAGGCTATCTGTTATACACCCTCCATTTTAGAAATAAAGAAACTGAGGCATAAAGAGGTTGAGTGACTTGGGGTCATGCAAATAGTATCTGAAGCAGGAAAAGAACTCAGGTCTTCCTGACCCTAAGAGCAGGACCGTATCTGCTACACTACATTTTCTGAAATTTTTAAAAAAAGGCCTTCAATAAAACACAGTGTTCATTATACTAAAAACAAAAAAATGTGGGATTAAATGGTATCTTTCCAAATTGGACACTTTAGTGGAGACAAAATCAGTGAGTTTGAGTATATGACAAAAAGATTTTGCATAAGCGTTAATATTATCTTTACAATTAAAAAAGTAGATGGAGAAATATGTTTCTAGTATATATGTGTGATATTTCCAGCATATTATATTTCATATAAAGTTCAGATATTCAGAATATAAGAGTCTGATATGTGTAAATAAGACTAGAAATACACACACCATTGAAACAAATATGTAAAGGACACGTATGGTCAATTTCTAAAGTCAAGAAATACAAACCGGTAATATTACTTGAAAAGATGTTCAAAATCCAGAGCAATCAGAGAAATGTCAATCAAGGCAACCTTAAGTTTTTAACTTTTACCCATTTTTTTGTTTGTTGTTGTTTGCACCTGTGATTTGATTTTGGTGGTAGGGAACATCTTCTACTGATGAAGATTGCCACCTACTTTGTTCCAATTGCAGAGTTACAGGAGGGAAGGAAATATGTATTTATATAATAGAGTAGGGGGCAGCATGAATCAACCTAAATCTCAACCTGTGCTTTATGAAAATCACTTGGGTGGCTGAATGGAAGATCAACTGGAGTGAGGAGAGATTTGTGGCAGGCAAACTAACCAGCAGGCTATAGCAGTAGTCCAGGTTAGAGAATATGAGTACCTGTACCAAGATGGTAGCAGTATCAAAGGAAAGAAAAAGGCACATTCAAGAGATGTTACAAAGGTGAAACTGACAGGTCTTGGCAATAGATTGGATATGGGGTTGTTGATGGTGATTTACAGTGTGGAGTCAAGATGACACCAAGATTGAGAGCCGGGGGAACTAGGAGGATGGTAGTACCCTCAATAGTAATAGGGAAGTTTGGAAGGAATAGAGGGTTTGGGGAAAAGATAATGAGTTCTGTTTTGAACATGTTGAGTTTAAGATGTCTCCTGGACATCCATTTTGAGATATCTGAAAGACAATTAGAGATGCAAGATTGGAGGTCAGCAGAGAGGTTAGGGCTGGATAAGTAGATTTGAGGATTATCAGCATAGAGGTGATAATTAAATTCTTGGTAGCTGATAAGACCATCAAGTGAAATAGTATAGAGGGAGAAGAGAAGAGGGCTCCAGACAGAGCCTATAGGACACTTGTGATTAGAAGGGGTGACCTAAATGAAGATCCAACAAAGGAGACTGAGGAGTGATCTGATAGGTAGGGGAATAAGAGAGTAGAGTCTCAAAAACCTATCAACCAAAGAATGCGATTTCATCTTTGGGCAGCTCTAACTGTTAGAAAGTTTTTCCTTATCCATAGCCAGAACTCATCTTTCTGTAACTTCTACTCACTGCTCCTTGTCTTGCTTACTGGGGCCAAACAAAACTAGCCTAATCATTTTTCAATATGACAATAATCCAGATACTTGAAGATAACTATCATATTGCTTTTAAGTCTTCTTTTCTCTAGGCTAAATATCCTGCATTCCTTTGATTGATTCTCTTGTGGAATGGATATGTTTTCCCTCTCTATCCTGGTCACCAACTTCTGGATGCACTACAGGTGTTCCAAGTTCCTAAAATGTGGTGCCTAGAATTGAACATAATACCCTCCATGTGGTCTGACCAGAGCAGAGTACAGTGGGAGTATCACTTTCCTTATGCTGGGCTTTAAGGTGCTATTAATATAACATGAGATTGAAATTTTTTTTGTCTCCCCCATCACACTGCTAACTCATATTTAGTTTACAGCATACCAAAATTCTTTTTTCATTTAAATTGTTTTCCAGCCATTTACCAGTCTATTGCGCTGCAATTTTACCAAGTATAGGGCTTTACTTCTATCCTTATTCAATTCTATTTTATTAGCTTTATCTCATTGTTGAAATCTTTTTGGATCCTTATTCTCTAATCCAATGTATTAGCATTCTTTATCTGATTCATATCATTTGCAAATTTGATAAAGATGTCATATATGTATGCCTTGATCCAATTCATTAATAAAAATATTTGAACAAAACATAGTCAAGGACAGAGTCATGCAGTACATTAGATTATAGAATCATGAGTAATAGATTTAGAGCTGGAAGGTACCTTACCGTCTGTTGCATCCAATTCCCTCATTTTACAAATGAAGGAACTGGGGCCCAGAGAAGTTACAAGAGATTTGTCATGGATCATACAGCTTGTAAGTGGTCGAGGCAGTACGTGAACCAAGGCCTTCCTGACTCTGAATGCATTGCTCTATCTACCACTCCATGCTATGTTGCACCTCTAGAGCTCCCTCCAGACTGATATTGATTCATTAATCAATATTCTTCAGGAATAATAGTTCAACCAGTTCCAAATCCATCTATAGGAATTGTCATCCAGCTGACATCTTTCCATCTTGACCATGAAGATAGTGTCAGCATTGTCAAATGCTTTATTCACATATGGATATACCATGCTATCAAATTCCCCTTATCCATAAATCTCCCACTATTGCCCATCCTCTCAACAAACAAAAGAAATGCAGCTAGTGTGGTGTGATCTATTCTTGATAAAGGCATTCTAATTCTTAGAGATTACTGCTTTCTTTTTTAAGGACTCACAGACCCTACCTTTAATAAGATGATGTGAAATCATGCCTGGTCTTGAGGTCAAGTTCCCTGGCTTGAAGAATCTACCTTCTTTGGGTAGCTAGGGTGCAGTGGATAGAGCACTGGTCCTGGAGTCAGCAGGACCTGAGCTCAAATCTGACCTCAGACATTTACTAGCTGTGTGACCCTAAGCAAGTCACTTAACCCCTATTGCCTTTTAAAAAAAAAGGAAAAAAGAATCTACCTTTTTCTTTTGGAAAATCAGTATCAAATTTGCCAGTCTCTAGTCCTATGTCTTCTCTCCTACTTTCCACAATTTTCCAAAGATCAAACCTGTTCTCCTAATACACTAGTGGATGGAGTTCATCAGACTTGGTGACTCGAACTTATTTAGGAGGAGCTAAGCTAAGTTTCCTCTTCCCATTCTGTACTTATCTCAGCTTTTAATTCAAATGCAGCTGTTTTTGTCCTCTGTTTCCTAATCTGAAACCTATACAGAAGCAACATAGAATAAAGGTTCTGACAGCTCCATTGGCCATTTTCATCACCCCATACATACCAAGCAGAGATCCTAGCCTTTTTTTTTAGTCTTCTCTTGTCCCATATATAACTTTAAAAGAAACCTCAATTACCCCTTTTTGTCATCCTTATCATATCAAAATGAAATTAATTATCTGAAGCTTTCTATGAGTAATAATTGGGCATTCCAGGGAAGGCATCACAGACAAAGTGGTAGATGAGATAAGATGAAGAAAGATGAGGATCCTGAGTAGATGGTTGTGCAAATACTGAGAGGTGGAAGATGGAATATCACATTCAAGAATGGCTAGTAGTAATAATAGCTAACCTTTACATAGCACTTTTAGGTTTGCAAAGTTCATTATAAACATTACCTCATTCGATCCTCACAATAAGCCTGAGAGGTGCTACGAGTTAACTGAGGCTGACAGAGGTTGAATGACTTGTTTTGGGTCACACAACTAGTAAGTATAGAGACAGCATTTGAATTCAAGTCTTCTTGACTTCAGGACAACTTGTACCACCTAGCTGCCTCTTGAATGTGATGTAGAATGAAGGAAGAAAGGTAATGTTGAAAAAATAGATTGGAGTCAGATTGTGAAGATCTTAAATGCCAGCTTGTTCTTTATTCTGGAGACAATTTTTGACCAGGTGAGTGACCTGGTCGGACCTGTGCCTTAAGTTTATTCTGACAGCTATGTGGAGATAGATTGGAGAGGGGAATAATTGGAAGGAGTGGTGCTTTTATAATAGTTCAGGTGAGAGGTGATGGGAGATTGAACAGTAGTGAGGTTGTGTGAATGGAGAGAAGAAGATGATGCAAGAAATGAAACGGAGAAGGAACTGAATGGCAGTTCATTGAAAATCAAGGATGATCCCAAGGTAATGAGTCTGGGTGATTTGACAAAAGTCCCTTTGCTCTTCACAGAAATAAGGATATTCAGAGTTGGAGAGAGCAAATTTAGGGAAAATATAATGAATTCCATTTTGGTCATGTTGAGTCTGAGAAATCAATGAGAACCACATGCAGACTGGAGATGTATAACAGGCTTCTTACTAGTGTTGCAATTAAAATTAGGGCAAACTGAGGCACAACATGCCAAACACAATCAATTTATCAACAAAGTGTGAATTTGTCAACAAACAGGCTCTCAGCCTCCTCATCAATAGCTAAGACCCCGAGGTGGGGCTTATAGATCATTTTTATAGACAAGAAGAGAAACATCTATGCTAAAAGGTAGTATCATAGATGGGGGAAACAATAAGATCGGTTATAAGGCCTGTAGCATCATAGATGAAGAAAACAATATGATTGTCTGGAGATCAGTATATGGAGCTAACAACCACCCTTCCTTCCATCTTGTTGCTAATTGATTGTGTCTACCTGCAAGGTTAGTTAGTGGTACATAGGTAATAAATCAGACTTCCTTCAAGAACAGAGATGACAGACCAGATTTCCTTGAAGGAAAACTAGTGGGATAGAGATAATAGATTTCCTTGACATAAGACTAGATCATTGATTCCACAGAAAAAACTAAACTTCTAAACTTAACCTGGAGACAATGAGTAATTTATGGGAGAACTGAATTTCTAAATTTAATTCAGAGACAACAAAATGTGACTTAGGCAGTTACAAAAATGTCAGTGGTATTACAGAATGAAATAAATTATAAAGTAGAACCAATTTGAATTTTCTTCATTAGTAATATAGAAATGGAGCTCAGATGATATCTATATTTGTGCTGATAGACATAGATATTGATAAGGTATATTTGGGAGTCATATGTGCTGTAGTCTCAGGCAAAACAAACTCCTGCCTTTTGGTTTTCCATGATGACCCAGGGAAGTGGGCAGGGCAGATTGAAGTTCTGTTTCAAATTCATGGGATGACTTGTACAACACTAACCCTGAGTAGGTAAGTGTCCTCTCTCTTTCTCTCTCTCCTCTCTCTCCTCTCTCTTTCTCTTTCTTCTCTCTCTCACCTTCTCTTTCTCTTTCTCTCTTTTCTCTCTCTCCTTCTTTCTCTCTCTCTTCTCTCTTTTCCTTCTCTCCCCTTCCCTCCCCCCCTCGTTATCCATATACTTTGGTCTAGCATGACTTGTTCTTGGTGAAGCCCTACGGGTCCCTAGTGATCACTACTACTTCCTTTTCTATACTATTATAAACTATACCTTTAATGTGTTTTAGAAATGACAGGAATTGCAGTGAAGCTTGTTGGCCTGTGGTTTACAGACTCTGATTTCCCTTTTTGGAAAATCAAGGCATATGCCCTCTTTCAATCCTGTGGGATCGTTTCTCATTCTTCACAGTCACTCCAAGATTGCTGACAGTGGCGCGGTGATAATATCTGCCAGTTCTTTCTGTCACCCAGGATGGAGTTCATTTAGGCCTGATGACTTGAACTCATTGAGGTCATCTAAATTCTCTCTTGCCATCTCCTCGCTTGTCTTAGGTTTCAAGTCTCTGCTAACCCTTTTTTCTCCCCTATTCTTTCTAGTCCAAAGATCATTCTTCTTGGCAGAGAAATCAGAAGTAAAGTAAGATTTAAATAGTTCTGCTTTCCCACAGTTTTCTGTTCTCATCACCTCATCTCCCCTGAACCAGAGGTCCCAAGCCTTTCCTCCTCTTGTCTTTTTTCTCTGCAAATACATAAAATAGTTTTGTTATGAACGAATGAATTCAGTGAAATGTAATGCCATAAATTTGTTAAGCACTTATTAAGGTTGAACTGGCCTTTGGGGTAAATGGATATGATAAGCCCTCCTTTCAGTCAATCCTTCCTTTCTCTTTAGGGATTATATTAAATTACTTTTTTGGTTTCCTGCCTGTTTGTGTGTGGACCCATCAAGATTTCTCTTAGGCTTGGAGCACATGGGCTCTCACCATTGACTTATGGCAGAGAGATCAATAAGACTCTTGCCAAATGTTTTAAAACTTGAAACCTCCACATCTCCACCTGAGAAGCCAGCAGGGATTTCTCATTTGAGTGAGAGCATCCATCCAAGCTAAAATTGGCCTAGCCGTTCAGGCTAACTTAAGCTGTCTTCCCAATTCTTTCTCTACTTAATCCTGACCCTCTACATTTAGCCAGATTCTAGGGACTGAACCTCTGTTCTAGAGAAGATCATCTTTCTGTGCCCCTCCTATCTTTCTTCATAGTTAAGAGGCCTCATGTAAGCGAACTATCTTCCATGGGCCTTCATGAGACAGGTAGGCAAGCTGCAAGTAATTGTAGTTGCATTGGTACAATCATGAGTAGCTAGATGGGCTCAACATATGCATAGAGTGCTGGACCTGCAGTCAGGAAGACCTGAGTTCAAATCCTCTTCAGATACTTTTTAGCTGTGTGACTCAGGGTGTGTTCCTTAACCTATCAATCTTGGTTTCCTCATCTGTAAAATGGGGGTAATAATGGTACCTAACACAGAGGGTTATTGGGAGGATCAAATTAAAAAAAACACGCCAAATGCTTTGCAAACCTTAAAATGCTATATCAATATTAGTTATAATTATTATTAGCAGAAATGAAACTAGAAAATTTTAGACCAAGGGCATACACTACAAGCTGCACTTAGAACAAATGACGTTGTGACAAACAGATCACCACTTCCTTTCATCTGATAACTCCCTACTTTAACTATTTTTTTCTTGCTTAATAGGTCATAAACTCAATTGTTTCTAGTTCAGTGCTCCACATATTTGGTATTCTAAGACATAGTCCCACTACCTTACCCTAGTTACATCTGTAATCTTGAGCCCATCTCTGATTGCTGCTATTCCTCTTACTACTCAAGGAATAAAGAAGCACTGCTGTACCCAATTGGAACCATCCTACTCTAAGGTGCCAGAGACATACAGAAGTGGTTCGTTATTATCTCTTCATCTGCAAGCTGCAACACTGAAGAATCCGCCCTGGGTACAAGATTTGGGATCACCTCTGAGGTTGAGAAATTATTTACATTTAAACAAATAAATCTAGAAATAAATGGAGCATATTGGAAAAGAGGAGGAGCCCTTAAAGTGTTTCATGATATGGAAATTGTCTTCCTTTCTTACAATCAATCAATCAACAAATATTCATTAAGCACCTACTATATGCCAGGCACTGTGTTGAACACTGGGGATACATGTGCAAAGAAATAAATAATCCCTAAT
The DNA here is from genome assembly GCF_900497805.2 of Vombatus ursinus. Taxonomy (NCBI): domain Eukaryota; kingdom Metazoa; phylum Chordata; class Mammalia; order Diprotodontia; family Vombatidae; genus Vombatus; species Vombatus ursinus. The sequence continues at coordinate 29,589,559 of NW_020954576.1, forward strand.
GGAAAGGAGTTTTCATTTTAATGAGGAAGATAACAAGTATATATACATATATATGTGTACACACATATATGCATATGTATATAAACACATACATATACATATAAACACACATGTATGTATATATGTACATCTGTATATACACACATATACATTTATATATGTGTATGTATAGCACAAAATAAAGCTAAAAATACAAAACCTATACATAATTGTTAAAGCTGTTAGGGGGATCAGGTAAATCTTAATGTAGAAAATGGTGCTCAATTTGAATCATAAAAGAAGAGAGGGGCTCTATGAGGTATAGCTAAGGAGGGAGCACAGTTGATGGATGTGGGATGTCTATCGCAAAGGAAATGGAGTGCCACGTCTAAGGAACAGAGAGAAGGCTGGACTGGAGAATTCAGGAAGGGGGATAATGTCCAACTGAGGCTACAAAGCTAGATTGTGACCAGATTGTCTAGACTTTGAGAGATAAACAAATGTTTATATTTTATCCTAGAGGCAGCAGAAAAATCTTAGAGTGGATTGAGTAGAGGAGTCACTTGATCACACCTGCACTTAAGGAAAATTACTTTGGCAGTGATGTCTATGATGGGCTGGGATCGTGAGAGACTTGAGGCAGGGAGACCAATTAGGAGGCCATGGCAGTAATATAACAGGCAACAGGTGATGGAGGGCTTAAAATGAGAACCAATAGAAACCTCTAGGAAATTTTATATTACATTATGTCATTGGATTCTCATGCTAACCCTATTCAGTGGATGCTATCATTATTCACGTTTTGCATATGAGGAAACATTGAATGAGAGAGTCTAAGTGACTTGACCAGGGTCACACGGCTAGTAAGTAAGTGTGAGAGGCAAGGATTGCTGTTCGATCATTTCAGCCACGTCCTATTCTTTGTTACCCCATTTGGGTTTTTCCTGGCAAAGAAACTGAAGTGGTTTGCCATTTCCTTCTCTACCTCATTTTACACATGAGTAAACTGAGGCAAACAGAATAAAATGACTTGCCCAGCATGGCACAGCTAGTATCCGAGGCCGTATTTAAACCTAGGTCTTTCTGACTCCAGGCCTGGAAAGGATTAGACCCCACATATCCCTGACTCCAAATTTAGCCCTCTATTAACTATACCAAGTAGTTTTAGACTGCCCAGCCTACTCTAGAATGATCTTTATAGGAATAGGAATAGTGAAGAGGGTAGAAAGGAAAGATGAACAGCAACTGAAGATTTTATCATGCTTTAATGTTTGCTGTTTCACTCGATACTTAAAACAATCATCTAAAGTAGACCTTACTATGCACATTCGTAGATAAAGAGATCAGAGAGTTTAAGTGACTTATGCTTATTTGAACAGCTAAGTATCAGAGATATGATTCAGACCCCAAGTCTTCTTGACTCCAAGCCCAGCTTTTTGTCCACTATGCCATGCTGTCTTATAAAAGTGAGGTCTCTGAGACATCTAGGATTGCCCTGTTCAGTTGAAATTTTCCTGGAGTCATTAATATGGAATTTGCTCATGTTTATCTTCTACTGAGAGACTTGGGATAGATTCTTATAAACTCTTAAGGTCTTAGGCTTCTTCTTGTGTATAACGGAGATAATAATAGAGACTTTATTCATAAGAATGTTGTTTTTGTTGTTGTTCAGTTGTTTCAGTTGTGTTTAACTCTTTGTGACCCCATTTGGGTTTTTCTTGGCAAAGATGCTGGAGTGGTTCACCATTTCCTTCTCCAGCTCATTTTATAGATGAGGAAACCGAGGCAAACAAGTTGAGGGACTTGCCCAGGATCACACAGATAATAAGCATCTGAGGTTGGATTTGAATTCGGGTCTTCCTGACTCTAGGCCCATTGCTCTATCCACTGTGCCACTGAGGTGCCCCATTCATAGGAATGGGAAGTGGTAAATGAGAATTACGTAAAATACATTGTTAGGAATCATCATTGTAAAGTACTTAAATCCAGCAGGGATTTCTTTCACAGAAGAGACAGGCAGTACTCATTTTTTTTCTATCTCCTTTGGTCTTCTCCATCACATTTTCTCCATGTCCAGTCTCTATCCTGTTGAAGGGAACTGATTCAGGAGCAAAGTCTCTTCGTTTTTATATCCTAGCAAAGACTTTGGGTTTCAATGAGGTCTTATGAGGAATGGTCCCATTGAACCTCTTCTCCCTTCTTTTCCTCTTTTCTTCTCACATTTTGTTGTTGTTGTTGCAAGGGGTAGGAGGAAGGGCTGTACCTGTGATTTCATGGATGTGTGGAAACTCCTCCAACAATGAAGTTTGTCAGCTTTCTGCAGTTTAGTAACTTAGAGTTTTGGAAAGTTGCCTGGGGCACTGAGAGGTTAAATGATTTACCTGGGATCACAAAATGAGTTTGTATCAAAGGCAGGACCTGAACCCAGGTCATCCTAACTCTAAGACTGGAAAGGTAGCTCTCTACCACTGGACCACTTTCTTGCCTTCTATTCCTTTCTTAAATGTATTTATCTATCACATCCTAGTTATACATCTTTCCTAACTGATACAAAAGAATTGTAAAACATGGTATCCTTCCAACAGAAGCTTAATCTTAATCTGAAAGACCATAAATATGCAAATCAAATAACTTTAAAAGTAGAAAGCAGATCAAGCTCAGACAAAAAGCATATCCCTTCAAGGGACATCATTTACAGGGTTTGGTTCAGAGAGGGCTGCTGTCAATTGGGGAGAAAAAAATTTCTGTGAGGACTCACACTTTTATCTAGATCTTAAAGGAGGTTATGGCTAAATTAGGGCTGTGGGGTAAGAAGGCAATCCTAGCAGGGATAGAAAGACATGAGGCTAGACCAGAAAAAAGTGTGAGTTAGAAGCAATAAACAGAGTCTAGCCTGGAAAACTCCAGATCTTCTCCAAAGTAAATGGAATGAAATGGGTCAGAAAATGAGAAAAAATATTTCCAGCTTCCCCAGTTCAATCTCATTGATCTGACCCAACAAGAATCTCTCTCTCTCTCTCTCTTCCTCTCTCTTCCCCCCCCCCCTCTCTCTCTCTCTCTCTCTCTCTCTCTCTCTCTCTCTCTCTCTCTCCTCCTATCTCTTCTTACTCAGGCTGAAAGTCTAGGTTCACTCACAGCCCTGATCCCACCACTTTTTTGGCATAGAATTTTGACCTGTTCTGTCTCTGAGTTAGGATGGCTTACCCCTTCCTAGCTAACCTACTACCATTCCCCCATCTCTGGGTCTAACCACATTGATGCCATATTTAATTTGGACGCCTGATTGGCAAAGCCAATTATAGCCAAGAATTCCTGAATTTAAGAGATTTATTAGTTTCAGACTTCCCTATAATAGGACTTACTGGTGTGGAGCACATGGCCTGGTCCAACAAGAATTTATTAAGTGCCTTTTATTCACAAGACATTATAACAACTTCTGGGAAAATAAGGAAAAGAACAAAATAGTCCCTGACTTCAAGAAACCTACAGTCTACTAGGTAGATATAACATGTCTATACATGATAATTTAAGGAGATGAGTGAGGACTAATAGCTGTAGGACAAGAATTTCCAATCTTTCTTTGCTTTTCAGGAATTTTTACATATCCCCTATTCGCTATTGAAAGGAAACAAATTCTAGAATTTATCATGTCTATTCACATTATAAAGACCTTCCTGTACTCTATATTCTGCGAAAAGAAATAAATCCTAAAATTGACAAAGCATATGTACATAAGAAATTATTTCTGAATCCCCTATTCAATGTGAAAAGAACTAAGTTCCAGAGTTTACCATTCAGATGCACATAAGAAATAAAATAAAGAGATCACTTAATTACTTAATATAGTTATTTATATTCTCCATAACTCTCAAAAAGCTTTTCAACTCCCTGGGTATATGTACTCCAAGTTTGAAATCCCTATTGTCTGAGATGGCACATAAACTAAGCCTCGAAAGAAGTTAGGGATTCTAGGAGGTAGAGGTTAGGAGCTTGGGGGAGAGTTTTTTGGAAGCAGGAGATGGAATACTGAGTTTGGGGAGTAGAAAGTAGACTAGTCGGGTCAGAATATATAGTTCATAAAAAGGAACAAAGTACAATAAGTCTGGAAACAAACAAACCACATGAAATGGATGAAGGTCATTTTCTGATTTTTATATTAGGATGCCATGCTTTCAGATAGGATGCCTTTTATGTTCTTTTGCCATTTAGATAGGCTAATAATAAGAGACAGGTCAAAATAATTAACCCCTGTCTAATAGCCTCATCAAATGAACTTGTAAAATTATATCGACGGGTATTTTAGTTTTCATTTATGGTTACAGTCTCCACAATGGTTTCCTGCTACCTCTGAGCCAAACCAGACAGCTAACACAGTGACAAAACATTTCGAGACAGGGGGCCCTGTCATTCCCCCAGGAAGACATAGTAGAGGCTAACAGCCTTTAAGCAGCATCCAATGGGGAGTAGCTGCACAAGGCTATCTCTAGCCTCCAGCTGCAGAGTTTGACTGCTCAAATTTCAAGACCTATTGGGTGAGTTTAATCTCAGGCAAGATAAACTTGTCCAAGTTGCTAAGAGATCTGAGCCAGTGATGGATGGAAGTCACAACATGTAGAGTTCAAACACTAATCCAACAGGTCAGTTTTTCCCACTCATGTATTCTTAGGACTCCATATATAATTCCTGCCCCTTTCCATCTGTCAGGGAGGGTCAAAATACAGCTCTGCCTGAAATTAAGGGAGTGGATGAGGTGAAAATAGTAAGAACTATGATAATAGCATCTACCCAGCTCTCTGCCCAATGTTGGCCTGGTGAAACAAAGCATACTGTTTGGTTTCTTGTGAAAGAATAGAAATTCCCTAACTACTGTGTCTAACATTTTTCTAGCTCTATAACTACTATGGGACTGCCAATAGCAGGATGCAAAAATCAGGGTTGTGGGAGAGGCTGTGCCTTCTCCTTAGGGTGACTAGTGTCCCCTACTCCTGACAGTCTTTATGGTACAAAGGAAAGAGTGCCCAAGGTCACACAGATTGTAAGGAGAAGAGCCAGAATTTTAATTCAGACACTTACTACCTATGTGACTTTGACCAAGTAACTGCCTTTCTAGGTCTCAGTTTCCTCATCTGTAATATGAGAGAGTTGCACTAGATGAGTTCTAAGGTCCCTTTCTGTGATCATATAACCTTGCCTCACGCTTCTCTGTCATCCTGCATCACTCTGCAACATGACTTCTTCCATAGTCCTGTCACCATACCACCCCTCTTTCTCCTCCACCTGCATCCATCACCTTCATACTGGTTCAAGCTACACTCTTTGGGTGATGGCTGAAATAACCTCTCTGAGAACTACAGTATCTGTGGTCCATCAATTCTCTGTGCCTTTCTCTCTGTTCATATCAGGGATGGGGAACCTGCAGCCTTAAGGCCACATGTGGCCCTCTTGGTCCTCAAGTGCCACCCTTTGACTGAATCCAAACTTTACAGAACAAATCTCCTTAATAAAAGGATGTGTTCTGTAAAACTTGAACTCAGTCAAAATGTCACACCCAAGGGACCTAGAAGGCCACAAGTGGCCTCGAGGCCAGAGGTTACACACCCCTGGTCTGTGCTCAAATAGTTTGCCCCAGGTGCAAGTAATTTTAGTTATTGCCCTAAATATATCCCTCTTGCCTAAAACGAACAGTGTACTGGAGTCAGCACTTAGGCTTAAGAGAATCAATTGTTAAATTTTCAGTCTGAACATCTACACCTCACAAATCATCAAATGCTACAAATCTGGGCTTAATTTATTGTTTGGACTTAAGAAAATGATGGGCAAAATATCAATAATGTAGAATAAATTTAAAAACTATGCCATACATACATTTTCCCTGGGGCCTCTGTTGTTAGAATTTGTCAGCATACCATCTGAAACTCACACTTCCTGCCTCGGCCCATCACTGTCTGTTGAAAATCTTTCTGTCTCTGTCTATTGAAATCTTTCTCCTTTCTTGTTCAGATGTTTCTCTGTGTTGCTTCCCTTCCCTCTGGACTAGAAGTTATTCTGTTCTCTTATTAATCAGATTCTGTCTTGTGTTATAGCTATTTATGCTTTTATCTCATCCCTCCAGTGCCTAGTGCCAGGTCTTCTATGTTGCTGTTTTTCTTCTGTCAGTCATAGTATCCTAGGATATAGAACTAGAAAGGCCACATGTGGCCTTCTAGGTCCTTGGGCCTTTTGATTGGGTCAAATTTTACAGAACAAATCCTTTTATTAAGGGGATTTGTTCTATGAAATTTGGATTCAGTCAAAGGGCTGTAGGTTCTCCACCCCTGGTAAATCCCCTCATTTTAGAAACTAAAAAAAAAAAAAAGACAAAAAAGAAACCCAGAGACTTACTGAGGAGAAAATGATTTGGCAGTCTCACAGTAATAAATGAGTTTGAATTTGAACTTTGGGTCCCTGTTTAGTCATAAGAGTTTATATTAAAATAGATGCTGGGTAATGTATGATCTTCAACAATAGAATCGAGCTGTCTGAAGAATACAGCCAGACTCCATAGCAATGACTAAGAAAGAACAGGAAGAAGCCGATTTAGAAGTGATGGCTTCTTCTTGGAAAAGCTCATGGCACTTTGTGCTTGTTTTACGCATTTTCACATTCTACCTTGTTTCACAGTCATTGGAAGAACCAGTCAGAACATTTGTCCATTAATACACTGGTTCATTAATCCATTCATTTGTATTAGTATCTTATTTCATATCCAAGGTATTTCACATCCGTAATCTCATCACTTTTTTGTACTGATTCTACAAAAAGCTGGTGTCAGGGGTTAATATTATCTCTGTTTTACAAATGAAGAAACTGAGGCACTGATTTCTTAAGACTGTACTCAGAATAAGAATTGATTACTTAAGACTCTACTCAAAACCAGTGACATCCTGAAGCTGAACTCAAGACTGCCTCAAGAAATCACATGTAAGTTTGTAGCCATGTTGTAGTAATGAGTGAGAAGCTTGCTTTCTTATTTTTATGGGTTTAACTAGTGCTTTATCACCAAATGTTAACTTAATCTGACAGAGGTATAAGTGATTTTAGTGACTTTCCATTATAATCCCTTAAATTTACAAATAAGGAAACTGAATCCCAGAAAAGTGAAGTTACTTTTATGTGAAGTTATGAAGTGAACCAACGGCTAAACCACAAAAATAATCCACAAACTTCAAGGTTTACAAAGCTCTTTCTTCATAATATCCCTGTGAGTTGGTCATACACATTTTATTGTCCTCATTTTATAGATGAGGGTATTGAGGGTTAAAAAGGTTAAGGGATTTGACTAGGGTCAGTAAGTCACAGAGCTATGGCTCAGAACTAGGTCTTCTTGTTCTAAAACCAGATCTCTTTTTATTATTACTACGTCTACTCGTGTCTCTGGCTTTCCACTGTTCAGAGCATCATAGCATCATTAATTTAGAGCTGGAAGAGAACCTAGATGCCACTGAATCTACCCCTCCCCCACTCCAATATTGCAGATAAGGAAACTGAGCAATAGGGAGTGATTTGCCCAGGCTCATACAACTAGTAAGTATTTTAGGTGGAATTTGAATTCAGGTTCAAATTTGCTTCTCAGTATTACAATGGAACAATTCATTGTATTCTAGCCAACTTCCTTCTGATTAAAAAGAAAAAGGAACAGATAGGGATGAATAATCAGAATGGTTTCTTCAAGTTCATAGTAGACCAACCTGATTTCCTTTTTTTGGGCAGGGTTATTAAACTAGTGGATGAGGGGAATGCTGTTGGATACAGTTTACTTAGGTTTCAGTGAAGTCTTTGATAAAGCATCACATACTCTACTTGTGGAGAAGATTGACAGATGTGGAGTAGATGATAGCATGTTCATTTGAAGCTTGTTGGATGGCTAGGCTCAAAGAGTAGTTGTTAATGGTTCAGTGTCAACATGGAATAATCCAGTGGATTAATCCAGAGATCTGTGTGTGGCCCTATGCTGTTTAACACTTTTTTTAGTGACTTGGGGACAAGCATAGATTGTACACTTATCACATTTGCAGATGTCCCGGAGCTGGGAGGGATAGCTAACAGAGAGGATAACAGAGTCAGGATCCAAAAAAGTTTGATAGGGTAGAGCATTGAACTGAGTCCAATAAGATGAAATTCAATAGGAATAAGAGGAAAGTCTTTTACTTAGGCACAAAGGAATCTGCTTCATAAGTATGAGATGAAGGAGACATGAATAGACAGCAGTTGTTCTGAAAATAAAAAGATCCGGGGGCTTTAGTGGACTGCACACTCAATATGAGTCATCAGTGTGATGTGGCAGCCAAAAAAGTGAATGTGATCTTGGGCTTCATTAAGAGGACTATAGCTTCCAGGAATAGAGAGATGAGAGTTCCACTGTGCTCTGCCCTTGTCAGATTTCATCTGGAGTACTGAGTTCAATTCTGGGCACCACTGTTTAAGAAGGACATTGATAAAGTAAAGAGTGTCCAGAGTAGGACAATCAAGATGACAAAAGGCCTTCAGTTCATGGCAAATGAGGATTGATTGAAGGAACCAGGAGTGTTTAGCCTGGAGAAAAGAAGAATGGGAGGGGCATGATAAGTATTTGAAGGGCTATCCTTCAAATGGGAGGAGGAATTATATTTGTTCTATTTGATCCCAGAGCATAGAAGTAGAAGCAATCAGTAGAAATGAACAAAGAAGTCAATTTAGAATTAATATTAGAAAAGACTTCCTAACAACTAAAGCTACCCTAAAGTAAAATGGGCTGCTTCAAGAGGTAGCAGGATTCTGCCCCTTGGAGGTCTTCAAATGGAGGCTGGGTGATCATTTTTTGACCATAGTATAGTGGAGATTCCTTTTGTGTTTGGTTTGAACCAGAAGGTTGCTAAAGTCCTTTCCAAATCTCAGATTCTGAGATTCTGCAATAGCAAATGCACATCATTCAGACATCTTCCCCCACTATCTTCTCTTTTACTTCTACCTCTGATGAAGAGGTCCTTTTCATTGCCAATGCAAGCCCCTTGGTTCTATCCTTTCCAGTCTTCCCCAGAAGATTGCTTCCACTATCATCCTCATTCTCTCTCTACATCTCTTCCTGTCCACTGGATGCTTTCTTGTTTCTTTCAAACATATCTATGTCTCTGCTGTTCTTAAAAAATTCTCACTTGATCCAATGATTCCTGATAGCAATATGCCAATATGTCTCCTCACCTGCTCAGCTAAACTCTTTTTTTTTTTTTTTTTTTTGGTAAGGCAATTGGGATTAAGTGACTCGCCCAAGGTCACACAGCTAGTACGTGTCAAGTGTTTGGTCTGAGGCCAGATTTGAACTCAGGTCCTCCTCACTGCAAGGTCAGTGCTCTATCCACTGCGCCACCTAGCTGCCCCAGCTAAATTCCTTAAGAAAGCTATCTACACCTCCATTTTCCTACCTGTAACCAGCTTCTAAACCCATTATAATCAAGCTTTCAACCTCTTCATTTAACTGAAACTTCCCTTTTGCAAGTTGTCAATGATCTCTTAATTGCCAGATTAAATGGCCTTTGCTCAGTCCTAATCCTTCTTGACTTTTCTACATTGTTGACCACCTTCTTCTCCTCTTATGTGCTCTCTCCCTTCTAGCTTTACATGACCCTGTTCCTCTTTGTTACCCTCCTACTTGTGTGTCTATTCCTTTTCAGTGTCCTTTGTTGGGTCTTCATCCATGTCATGTCTACTCACTGTGGATGTTCCCCAAGACTTTATCTTGGTTTGTCTTCTCTTTTCCTTTTACATTATTCACCTGGTGACCTCATCATCTCCCATGGATTCAAGTATCATTTTTGTGGAGGTGATTCTCAGATCCTGTATCTACATCTCTAGTTACTTCCCTGAGTCAATCCCCAATTAATTATTGCCAGTTTCAGACTATATTTCCACATCTAAAATGCAACATGTCAAAAACAGAATTCATAACTGTGTCTCTCCAAACTTCCCTGCACTTAACTTTCCCATTACTGTCAAGGATGCCAGTCACTCAGGTCCCCACTGTTGGCATCATCTTCAACTGCTCACTCTCACTCTCCTTTTGCAAAGGTAATTAAACAATTGGAATTAAAATATTAATTTCAAATTAGAAGAGTAGAGTTAAAAAGTTCTGCATGCAATTTTTACACCTCCTATTTAACCTTTTTAAGCAACTAAAAAAAAATAAAGTAAAGACATTGACTCATTACCGTAATTTCTTTGTGATGTTTACCCAATGTAAAACAATTACCACACTAAAAGGAGCAAAAGAGCACAAAAACTGGCTTAGTCAGCAAACAATTGATTTTCTTACTGAACAGAGAGACACAGAAGATTAATTTAATTTAGAGTACAAACTAATTTGTAAAGCACTTCACTGGAGGATGACAGAAGATTATCTGTATTGTCTCAAAAAACCCAGAAATCAGTGGAGGATCAAAAGAGCATCTGAAAGCTTTACGTATGACTGAATTAAACTGAATCATTCTTAGGACCCTTAAAATTAAACCAGAAGGAGTATGTTAAATATACATTAAATAGAATCAATATATGCCCACTAGTGTATATGCTAGCATAGTAGATAGAGCACTGGGCTTAGAATCAGGAAGGCTCATCTTCATGAGTTCAAATCCAGCCTCAGACACTGACTAGCTGTGTGACCCTGAGCAAGTCACTTAACCCTGTTTGTCTCAGTTCCTCATTTGTAAAACGAACTAGATAAGGAAATGGTAAACCACTCCAGTATCTTTGCTCAAAATGGGGTCATGAAGAGTTGGACACAACTGAAACAAGTCAACAACAACAAAAAATCTATTTCCATCATCAGAATGACTATCTACCTCAGTACTTAATGTAACTGTGACTAGGAGAAAATGGAAATCTTATTGAAGAAAATAAAGTTGTAAAGACCAGATAGATCTGATCAACTGGATGAAGAGCAAGTCCATACTGATGGCAATATAACTTTCAAGGCACTCTGGGGTGGATTTTCAAGACTTTGCAGAGTCAAATATGACTGAACAACTGAACAACGATGACAATAAAGTTCTTTCTAGAACCTTCATTTAGGTGAAGGTTCTTGTGATAGGACAAATGTTTACTAGTATCTCTCTGATACAACTTCTTTTCTTCCAACTGCAACATGGGGTAGAATCAAACTCCTCCTCCTTCTCTCCTTCTTCATGGATTAACTTTCCTTAAAGGGACAAAGCTGGTCCAATTGACCCCTAATTCCTTAACACGGCTTTCTGTTTATCTAAAGATATAAAAAGTTCCAGCCATGGACAATTGAGATCCTCTGACTGAAGACCACATGAGTCACCATGTCTTTAATGATATCTTGCCCTGATAACCAGATGTGTTTCCATATAGGAGTGAGGGGGACCATATCCGTAGAAACTAAGCATTGCATCCTTGTTGCATATCCTTACTATGTTAGGACAAAGTAAACCTATTAAATCATTTATTAGTGCCTCATTTTATTCTAACATTGAACCTGAACTAAGTGTATTACTGCCTTCAACAGGCCCAGATCAGCCATCTCTCATTCTTCAGACTGTGCCACCATGCCTCAGCTGCTTCCTGATTCTGTTCCAGTAGGCTCATTCTCTTATTGCTTCCTGGAACCTCCATTCTGGGGAAAGATCCTGGACCAGCCATTCATGATCCCTCAGACTTAGCCACCATGCCTCCATAAACAGGCATTACCCCTCCCTCCCCTGCCCTTTGCAGCTCCCCTTTTATGGGTTGTCTTCCCCTGTTAGAGTGTAAGGTCCTTGAAGGCAGGGATTGCCATTATTTTGCTTGTATTTGTATCCCCCACACTTAGCATAGTATGAAACATAGCAAATCCTGGATAAATGCTTGTTGACTGACTGATTAATTATATGAGTTTAAAATACAGCTTTAAAGTCTCTCATCTACCAAGGTTTCTCCTTGTTAGAGATCATAAAACCGTAAAATGACTTTTATTTTTAACAATCCAAAGGTTATCAATTGTGATGGCATATATAAATTTCTTTTGCAACTTATAAATATTGGTAATTATTCTACAAAGATTATTCTACAAATAATCATACTATAAATGTTCATAATTCTTAGTATTAAGCATTATTCTTAGTAATAAGCAAGGCATATAATTAGAAGATATATCTCTTTCTCCCTTTGTCTATCTCTTTGTCTCTGTCTCTCCTTCAGTCTCCCTGTCACTCTCTGTCTCTCTCCATTTTCCCCTTTCCCTCCCTCTTTCTCTCTTCCACCCTCCTTCCCCTTCCTTTCTCTCCTTCCCTCCCCTCCCTCTCTGTTTGTCCTTTTATTCTCTCCCTCCCCTCCTCTTGACTCCTTCCTTCCCCCCTTCTCTCTTTTCTCCTTTCTCTCCCTATCTTTCTTTCTCTCTCTGTCTCTTGGTCTCTGTCTCTCTCTGTGTCTCTGTCTTTATCTCTCCCATACAAAGTCTAAATAAAAAAGAGATTAATTAAAGCTAATGAGATTCTCTAGGTATTCTTGTTTGTATGTGACATCGTGGTTGTAACGGGGCTTACTCTGGCCCCCACAACTTGCCAGGTTCACTCCTCTCCCAGGCTTCTCTGGTATACTTAAGGAGTTTTGGGGTTATCTAGTCTCTGCCATTGGCTCAAGGGACCACTGATTGTGTTCCTTCAATTTTAAAAGTTCCTAGCACCCTAGTCTCATTTAACCATTTAACAGATTAGCTTTTGTAAAGTAATATATGCTTCAAAGGTATAGCAAGGACAAACAGACAAATATTTTCCCCAATACCTCAGAGGCATGCCACCCCCCCCATACCACCCTCAGTTTCTGGAAAGAGGAATGAAATTAGGTTCATGGCTTAGCTCAGTTTCTGTGTAACATTAGCTTTCCCAATTTCCAAGTCCAAAGATACCTTTCCTCCTCCCTCTTCTCCCTCTCCCCAGCTTGTTTTCTGGCAATCCTGCCGCGGAGATTGACATAGCTCTAGTTCCTTGGTCTGGGACTCCACTCACTGCAAACAGAACTGAAAAAGGACAAATAAAACAATTCCAAAATCGCAAGCCCATTCCTCAGGGCCATAGGGCCTATCCAGTGGGGAAAGTGTCCTTCCCTGGCCAATTTAGCACAAGGTGCTAATGTTATTGATGAATGAGACCTTCACCCCTGGATGCCACCAGAAAGACAATGACTGTGCTTTAGCAGATTTAAACAAGTGGAAAGTTCTGGCTACAGAGTCATTAGAAAGAAGCTGCTCCCTCCCACGCGGTAGGTGAATGCAGAAAGTCTTCTCTCAGAAGCAGATCCCTGGCATCTCCCACTTGGGTGCTTCTATCTTAGGTGATCTGGCCATGTACCAGAGCTCTATTATACATTGATTATAGGTCATCTTTAATGAGATCCACATCTATTCAAAAAAGAACAGCCTAGAAATCCCCATTGAGTGTAAGTTTAGGGTTTGTGTCAAAACATATTATTTGAAGAATAGATGCTGTTAATTTAATCTGTTTGGGCAAGCACAGTAGATTGAAAATGAATGTAGTGCAGTAGTGTGAACCAAGTATGGAAATCTAGATTAGAACCAGTGTGGAAGGTCTTGAATGAATGAAATTTGATTTGGTGGGTGATAGTGAGCCATTGAAGGTTTTTTTTTTTTTCTTAAGAAGTGAGATGATATTTAATCCAACAAACATTTACTAAATAAATACTGTTTGCAGAATACTTATCACAGTTAGCCCATTCCAGTTTGGCATTTTGTTGTGTTTCTTAAACTCATACAATGATTTAAAACAATTCTTCCATGAAATTATCTTATAATAATTGCAGTTCAAATATATAGAGATCAACTATTTGTCAACTTCACTAATACACGAATAGACACACGTAGGGATATTAGATTGATATAATCTGTGCCCTGAGAGAGTTTGCTAGCTCTAAATATGATCAAAATTGTGCATTGGGAAGTTAATCTGGCACCTTCAATTAGAGCTATCCAGGAGACAGTGGGAGCCATGCATACGCCTAAGACGGTTCAACTTTTTTTCAGGTGTCGAGTCAGAGCTGAAGGTATAGACTAAGCTTTGAGTAGAACTTGTTTGAAATTCAGTTCATGCTGTCTTTCAGGTGTGGACTTAATTTAGTTTCCCACTTTGTGCACTGATAGCAGTGCTTCATAAAACAGGGCTGTCCAGATCAAGACTTCATCCATCTTTCAGACATGCTAGATTGTGGGGAACAGAGAATTCCTGGCAAGTTCAAATTTAACCTTATTCCAAGGACAAATAGACTAGATTGTAAGAAGAAAATATGCAAGGGGTGAAGACTATGGGGGCTGATATGGGAACTCCAGTCACTAAACCTTTCACTTTTACTATCTTCGTAATTTATCTATGAAGATTGTGTTGAAGGCATCAAAGAGGTTATTTAATTAATTAGAAATTCTACTGTCCATAACAACTAAGAGAGCTAGTTTAAAGCAGCAACCCTCGACTGCAGAAAATAATGTATTCAGTTCATGTGTCTAGTATGTACATGTGTGTTTTTAAATCCATATTTGGTTCAATAGGTCTAAAGTCATTAAATAGTCCAACTCTTATCCATCAGGCATATTGAGAAAGACTGTCAGTAGAGTTGGAAATAATGTTTTAAGAGCTTCATGGGTCAGTCAAAGTTCCCAACTTCACCAAAAGGCTGGCTTCTCATGTAGGATTATTTCTAAAAAAAAAGCAAGTAAGGTTGGGAAATAGAAGGCAATTGGCCAGTAGAAGGAGAATAGGAGTAGTTAACCCATTCCATTTCAGCACTTTGTGGTGTTTTTTCAGCTCATACAGTGATTTAAAACAATTTTTTTCCATTAAATTATCTTATTGTAGTTACACTTCAAGTATCTAGAGATCAACTGTTTGCCAACTTCACTAATACACACAGACTTATGCACACACAGAGATACACACACACACAATACTACCAAGAATCAGAAAATAAGCAGATGATATAAAAAAGCCTCTGAGAAAACAATTTTTATGTTACTAAGTCTACGTGCTAAATCTCATGATCTATAGGAGAGCCTCTCAAGATTTACTGAATCATGAATTGCTAACATTTTAGCAAACTTAGTCAATGGGTTTTTAAAACTCACAATGTGTTAGAAGCACAAAATTAGGAGAGAATAGGGGCTACCAGAGAGTATCTGGAAGTGATAGCTAAAAGCCTGGCAAAAAGAGAAGAGAAAGGAAATCTATCAAAAGTAGATACAAGAACTAAAAATGCACGTCTTTCTAGGGCCAGTTAGTGCAAGACAAGTGATCCTACAAAACTCAGCAGGTCCTGAGGGTATCATTGAATTCATTAACAGAATGCTAAGCAGAGATATGGGATTCTCATACCCCCATGAAGCACAGGAGGTAGCACTTAGGTGCAAGAAAAGTTGACACTGGTGAATATACTCATAGGAATTTATACCCCCAACAGGAATGTAATTATACATTTTGGTACTTTGAGGAATATCAAAATTTTGGTAGTTTTTTGGTACGTGTCCATTTTGCTACCTGTCCATTTCTTCTCACTTTGTGATATTCTTGTTCATGTGGTTTCATAGATCTCTTATAAAATATCTATCCAAATCATTGGGAGCCTTCCCCTATTTCTTTAAATATTTCATGACACTATTAGTTTCTTATCTATCATTCTCATCCCATGACTGGCCTGACCTCTTTCCCATTCTATGCATTCTTGATGATGCTTTTTGATGCCACGTCTCTCATAAATGATTGAGAACACAAGAACCCAAAACAAGCATGTGTGCAATTCCATCTATAGGGATAAAGAATCATACTCTTTGTGACAAAAAAAAAAACAACAACACAAAAAACTGTACATAGCAGTGCACTACCTTATCTAGAAAGATAAAGACTTACTATTTGACAAAAACTTCCAGGAAAACTGGAGTACAGTCTGGGAGAAATTGGATTTAGACCAACATTTAACATCATACAGCACAATCCACTTCAGATAGATGTATCATTTGTTATAAAAGTTTAACAAATTAGAGTAACAGAGGAGATACCTTTCATAACCATGCATAAAGGCAGGGTTCTTAGCCAAATAAGGAACAGAGAGCATCATGGGAAACAAAATGAATGATTTTTATTACATAAAACTAATAAACAAAATCAATGCAGCTAAAGTTAGAAGGGAATGGTTAAAAGGGAGGAAAGTCTTTGCAGTAAATTTGTTTGATAAAGGTCTGATATCAAAGATTATATATATACTAATTCAAATACATAAGAGCAAGAGCCATCCTCTAGACAAATAGTCAAAAGATGTAAATAAGCCACTCTCAAAAGAAGAAAAGCAAACAATTAATTACCATGTGAAAAAATGTATAAAGTAATTAATAATAAGAGAAATTAAAAATAAAATAGCTCTGATGTTCTACTAAATAATTTTCAGATTGGCAAAGATGACAAAATAGGAAAAAAGAAAGTTTCTGGAGGGCATATAAGAGGACAGGCACACTAATGCACTGTTGGTGGAGTGGTGAATTGACTCAATCATTCTGGAAAGCAACTTGGAACTATATCCCCAAAGTCACTAACTATTGAAGCAAAGAATTGCAAACTATGAAAGTGCCTATCAGTTGGGAAATGACTGAACAAATTATGATATGTTAATGTAATAGACTATTGTGCTATAAGAAATGTTGAAAGGAATGGTTTCAGAGAAACCTGGGAAGACTTGTATGAACTGATGCAGTTAAGTGAACAGAATCATACAATGACAATGCTGTAAAGAAAAATCACTTTGAAAGACTTAAGAATTTTCATCAATGCAGTGGCCAACACCAAATATAGAGGACTGATGAAGCATACTTTTTTACCACTTGACAAAGTGGTGATAGTCTAGGTGTGCAAAATGAGACACATACTTTTGGACATGTCAGATTTGATGATTTGTTTTCCTTAACTATGTAAAGTTGTCACAAGCATTTTATCTTTTGAGGGAAAGAGGTAAGAATTGACTGGAGGAAGAAAGAGTTTAGTGATAGCAAAAAAAAAAAAAGGAAGAAAGAGAAGAGCATCAATGAAGCATTTAAAGAAAACTCAGGAAATCAGGAGGAAGTTCAGAGAGTAATATGGAGCAGGAAAAACATGCTCAACTGAGTATATTCAGTTCTTAATTCACAGTTTTGTATGATATCCTTTTTATTCTTTTCATTTTATATGGAAATGTTAATCTTTGTTGGTATTTGTTAAAATAATGGAAAATTTTAAAAATAAAAAGTCACATGGGCTATTTGTGCCACGGGCATCTCTGACACAAGATTTATAATTAGCCAAGTGTATTGAGGGCTTCCAGGGGCTTCATCTGAGCTTGCAAGCCAATCTCTGCCCCCCTCTAGCTGGACTATAATCAAAGTTACTACTTGTTTTACTTTCCACCCTTTCTCCAAATACCTGGCCCAAATTATATTCCTTTTCCTATGTTTGACTCATTCCATGCCTTGGGTAAAATTGGCTCTGGGAGGAGCAGGAAGGAGTGGAATGCTACAATAGCCTTGCTTTTTCACCATGGTGCATATCTTTGGTAGAGATTTTAAGTTGCCCTTGATCTACTGTTATGGGATGGTTGTCACAGTGTTCTCTCCAATCATCTTCACTCAATAAATCCACTTGAAAATGGTCATGATCACCTTCTGCTGCTTTGTCCTTAGGCTATGAAGGTAAATAGGAGATCTGGGTCCCTTTTAATTAGTAAAATCCTTTGTCTCCTTGGAAACCAGAGGGTCCTCCCTAGGCAGGTCCTGTTGGTAAAAAAAAAAAAAATGTTTTTAAATACCAAGAAATATCTTTTTTGGTCATTTCTAGTAAAATTTTGGCTTCGGCAGAGAACAGTGAGAGCGATGTTGGTTCAGTGAGTTTACTCTGGATCTGTGGAGAAATTCTTTAAAGAAGGGTCCATCAATAGTCTATACTGTATGTACATGTGCAAGAAGAGAAAGTTGAGCTGGCTTTTAAGGGAACCTGGTGAACCCAAGGTGGTATCACTGATCTCTCCCAGAGAGGTGCAAAGGGCATCTTGGTCTCATTTGTTCAGCCACATGACTTTCTCACTGCCTTCCTTTGTTTATTTTGAACTGATGACTCAGCTGAAAGGAGCTACATTCCGTTGTTAGGTCTGCTTGTTTATGGAAGTTCAAGCCAGAAATACTGGATGAATTGGATTTGACTCCAAGAGCTTGATTTATTTGCTTTTCCTTTGAAAAATGATCACTCCCCCCTGCATCTTGCATAGTCTAGCATTTTAGAGGTTGAATGGGAAATTTGGGGACAAGAGTCAGGGGTCAGACTCTTTTATTTTTGCTTCCCATGATTTACCTAAACTGAATTTGGAGGATCCGAGCAGTTCTCTGTGAAAGTCATACAGCCATCCAAGTAGGAGATGGAATTGAGAAGTTTGATAAATTTGGAAAATCAAATGGGGTTGATTCTCAAGTAAACAAATCAATCCTTCTTTAATGAATCACAGAACTATGAGTTCAAAATCCAGAACAATATAAAATTGAAAATTACAAATAATTCAGAAAAACATATGGAAAGAACAAGATTTTAGTGACTAGATAGCATAATGGATAGAGTATGGCACTTGGAAGACCCGAGTTCAAATTTTACCTAATCATTTACTAGCAGCATGATCTTGGACAAGTCATAATCTCTCTGTGCCGCTCTTGAGGAGGGTGGACTCTATGGCCTCTATTGTCCCTTCTAGACGTACCTGCAACATCTATTTCCTGTCAACAAGGCCGTCATCTTCCACGTGAATTTTTTTAAAATGTGACTAATAAAAATAGCTAACATTTCTATAGCAATTAGTCAGGCGCCGTGCTAAGCACAACAAATACTCTCTCATTTGATCTTTATAACAACCCTGGGAAGTAGGTGCTATTATCCCCATTTTACAGTTGAAGAAGCTGAGGCAAATAGAGGTTAAGTGACTTGGACAGCAAGTCCAAGCATGGCATAACAAAAAGAGCATGGCACTAAGAAACAGAAGACCAAGGTTCCAGCCTATGTTTGTCACTAATTATATGATCTTGGGCAAGTCACTTGTTTTTTTCTGGGTCTCAGTTTCCTCTTCTGTAAAATGATGGTGTTAGACAAGAGGAAATTTTTTTACAACTAGAAAATTCCTTTTTTGAGTTTTCTATGCTTCAGCTTTACCATTTGTAATATGGAAAAATTGTATTTTAACATCTTTTCAATAATCTGGATGAAGGTATAAATGTCATGATTGTCAGATTTGTGATAATATGAAGCTGGAAGTTTCAGCTAACATATTGGAAGATAGAATTAGAATCCAAAAAATATCTCGACAGCCCTGAATGATGTGTTCAATATACCATGACACTGAAAAGGAATAAATGCAAGCACCTATGTTTGGGTTCTAAAAATCAACTGAACAAGTATAAGATTTGGTAGATATAGCTAGATGAAATGTGAAGTATGAAAATGTCGTAGGGATTTAGTGGTTTGTAAGTTCATTGTGAGTCAATTCCGAATGTGTTAAATGAGGCAGAAGAAGAAGACAAAGAAGAAGAAGAAGATGAAGAAGAAGAAGAAAAGAAGAAGAAGAAAAAGAAGAAGAAAGAGGAGGAGGAGGAGAAATGAAAGAGGAAGAAAAGGAGGAGAAGAAGAAGGGGGAAGATGAGGAGGAGAAACTAATGTAATCTCAAACTGCATTAATTAAAACCTAAAGCAAACAACGAGGAAGATGACAGTCTCAATGTACTCAGCCCTGGTCAGGCCAGTTCTGTAGTGTTGTCTTCAGATCTGGGTCTGACTGATGTTTCTTAGGAAGAACACTGACGAGCTGAATTATCTTCAGAAGAGAAGAGCCAGGATGAGAGGATTTGAAACCACAGCAAATGATGGTTGATTGAAGAAATTGAGGATTTTTTTTTTTTACTGAAGAAAGTACCCCTCAAGTATTTGAAAAGTTGTCCCATAAAAAATGGATTAAATTTGTTTTTTACTTGGCCTCTGAAGGTAGAAATTACACCCAATGCATGAGAATATCAACGTGCCAGACTTTTACTTGATATAAAGTAAAACTTCCTAATAATTAGAACCATCCTGATGTGATCTGGGCTGTCTCAACTGGTAGTGAGTCTCCTATTACTTCAAACAAATTTTGTAGCGGGGATTCCTGTTTAGATACAATTTGGAGTAGAAGACTTTTAAAGTCCCTTGGAAGATCCTCTGAGATTCCATAATTCTCTATTTTTATAGCTCATCTTACTGGTCTACTGTCAAGAGAGCAGAATTAGCATATGTGACATGGCCTAGAAATAGAAGGTAATAACATTCCTCTTTACTCCCATATCGAGGTAAATTTTGCTGTTGTGGGCCAACTCCCTTTCCAAAAATATTTGGTCAAGGCTTTATCCAGGTTAAAATCTGAACAGTCAGTTAATTCCGCAAAACTATAGTGAAAGTATAATTATGAAATACCATATACACCAAGCAATCAACTAAGAAAGTAACATTTTCATTTTTCACCAAGGTACTAAGAGCCATCATTAACATAGCACTTGAAAGTTTGCAAGGCACTTTACGTACATAATCTCATTGAGCCTCACAATACCCCTGCAGGTATTATTATCTGTGTTTTGCAGTACAGGAAACTGAGGCCCAAAGAGGGTAAGTGACTTTCCCATGGTCACACAGTTAATCAGTGCCAGAAACAGGATTCAGACTTGGATCTTCCTGAATTTAGAGCCAGTGCATAATATAAAACATCATTCTTACATTTTCTAGCGATGTGACATTAGACAAGTCACTTAATTTCTTTTAGCTTCAGTCTCTTCATCTATAAAATGGGAATAATATCACCTACCTACCAGGGCTGTTGTGAAGGTAAAATGAAATAATATTTATAAAGTGCAAACCTTAAGGCACAATATAAATGCTAGCTTTTATGCTGCTTCTTACATTTTGTTTCATTTAGAAAAAGTCTACGATAGATGATCATGAGAATGTAAGAAATCAGACCTTTATCTAAGTACAGGTTTGCAGTTTTAGTTTGATTAGAATATTTTTTTAAACCAATACTACCTAAGTCCAGAGAAGGTTTGTAGCATTTTGTGTGAGTGTGAATGTGTGTGTATGTGCATGTGTATGTATTTGCACATCATAGAGAGTGCATAATTTTGGCTCTGGCTAAAACTAAGAGCTTTAGGTTAATGTGCAAAATGAAATTTTAGTCAAACCTAAATCCAAAGCCACAATCCCCATTTACAAATTGGAACCTGAGTCAAATTCCTTTGAGACCTGCCTATCTCTAATTAGCAGCTATTTAGCCTCCTGCCTAAGCTGAGTCCATCCACAGAATGGCATGTGCCATTGCCAAGATGAGGAATTACCAAAAAGAAAAAAAAAGGTTATTTCCTCTAGCGAGAAATGGATGTCTTCTCTGTTAAAATTCAATTACTATTTAGTGTATATGATGAAAAGAAGATATATAGGCTTGTGGAATATGAATCTGATGATTGTAAAGGGGGAAAGGTGCCTTTAGTTAAAAGGACAATAAGCAAGGGAAATGGAAACAGTCAGCTATAGCTCCTTCTGAAGACTAGTGCCGCAAAATTCAGAAGCTCCCTTAGCTAGGGCCCTGGGCAATGCTCAGAGAGGGCAAAGGGAAGAGACAGGACTTGCCCAATAAGCAAAAGGTTTATATAGACAAGATGTGACAGTTTTCATAGTTTGAAGGTCAGAGGAAAATCTAGAGATCCTGTAGCTGCATCTTCAGTGGAGGAGAAAGGAGTTTTGGGGGGAAAAATTTCCATAGTGCCTCATTGCCATTGTAGAATCTACTATGATCATTCCATCATTTTCCAAAGCTGAAGATCCAGTCTGAGTAGTCTTGAGACAAGGAAGGGACAGGCTGCTCCCTGGACTATGATTATAATACAGGAACTGTCCTGACAGATTACTCTCCATGGGATAAGAAATCTTCTAGATAGTCTAAATCAGCGCTTCTTAAACTGTGGGTCATGACTCCATAGGGGTTATGAAAAATTTGGCAACAGTAAAAGGTTTCTGAACACACAATGACTAAAAATTAATTAAAAATCAAATGTGTAACGAATCCGAGGTGTTTCTGGCAGTGCTTGCTTGTGTTGCATCACACAGCTTCCCTGCAGCCTTGGGTCTGAACACAAAGCATGCACACTTTGCAGTGAACATGCCCTCAAGCCACATAACACCAACAACTGCTGTCTAAATGCTAAAAGAGGTCAGGAGTGGAAAAAGTTTAAGAAGCCCTGGAAGAGTGATCTGCTTCCTGCAAAGGTTTGTTCTTCTCCCCTACAGATTCTCTGTCTCTGCTGCCATTTTGAGAACTGGCATAAATGGGCCGTGATTTATTCCCATCCCTGCAGTGCTTTTTTTTTTTTTTTTTTTTTTTTTTTTACAGACTTCACCACTAACACAGCTGCCTTCCTCAGCCTGAAGCTCCTCTCAATGCCTGGGACCCTCTCACTCTGAATCATTTCTCTGTCATGCTGCCCCCCTTCTCCCATTGGTGAGCTTTTTCCAGAGCCTCCATTTTGGTGATAGGTCCAGGATGGCCATGCTTCATCCCCCTCCCACATGTATGTACATTGTCATTTGCATATTATCTCCTCTATCAGAATATAAGCTCTTTGAGGATAGCACAATAGTATTCCAACACAATCGTATACCACAATTTGTTCAACCATTCCCCAGTTGATGGGCATCCCCTCAATTTCCAATTCTTTGCCACCACAAAAAGAGCTGCTATGAACATTTCTGTACATATAGCTAGGTCTTTTCTCTTTTCTCTCTTTGGGATACAAACCTAGTAGTGGTATTGCTAGGTCAAAGGGTGTGCACAGTGTTATAGACTTTTGGGCATAGTTTCAAATTGCTCTCCAGAATGGTTGGATCATAACTCTACCAACAGCACATTAGTGTCCCAGTTTTCCCAGATCCCCACCAATATTTGTCATTTTCCTTTTCTGTCATATTAGGCAAGAAACTGTTTGGGAGGTGGTACTTAAGAGTTGTCTTAATTTTCATTTCTCTAATCAATAGTGATTTAGAGAATTTTTTCATATGACCATAGATAACTTTGATTTCTTTATCTGAAAACTGCCTGTTCATATTCTTTGACCATTTATCAATTTGGGTAATTATTTGTATTCTTTTAATTTTGACTCAGTTCTCTATATATTCTCTATAATCTCAGTTTCTCTATAAATAAAGCATTTATCATAGGTATTTACTATAAAATTTCCTTCCCTCCCCCCAGTTGTCTGCTTTTCTTCTAATCTTGGCTGCATTGGTTTTGTTTATGCAAAATCTTTTTAATTTATTGTAATCAAAATTATCCATTTTACATCTTGTAATGTTCTTTATCTCTTATTTGGTCATAAATTTTCCAATCTCCATAGATCTGACAAGTAAACTATTCCACGCTCCCCTAATTTGCTTATAATATCACTGTTTATGTTTAAATCATGTACCCATTTTGACCACATCTTGGTACAGGTGTAAGATGTTGGTCTATACCTAGTTTCTGCCAAACTGCTTTCTAGTTTTCCTAGCAATTTTTGTTTTATTCCTCTCACCCCATTTATCCTTCTCTCTCTCCTTTCACCCTGTTCCTCCTCAAAAGTGTTTTGCTTCTGACCACCACCTCCTTCAATCTGCCCTCCCTTCTATCATCATTATCTTCTCTTATCCCTTTCCCTTACTATTTCCCTGTAGGTTAAGATAGATTTCAATACCCACCTGAGTGTGTATGTTATTCCCTCTTTGTGCTAATTCTGATGAGAGTAAAGTTCAAGAGTTGCTGTCCTGCCCCCTCCATCTTCCCCTTGCATTGCAAAAGCTCTTTCACATCTCTTTTATGTGAAATAATTTACCCCATTCTACCTCTCTCTTCCCCTTCTCCCTCTTTCTCACCCCTTCATTTTATTTTTTTGACAATCATCCCATCATAGTCAACTCTCCCATGCCCTCTGTGAATACTCCTTCTAACCACCCTAATAATGAGAAAGTTCTTAGGAGTTACAACTATCATCTTTCTATATAGGAATGTAAACAGTTTAATCTTGTTAATTTATGATTTCTCTTTCCTATTTACCTTTTTAAGCTTCTCTTGAGTCTTGTATTGAAAATCAATTTTTTTTTTTATTCAGCTCTGGTCTTTTCATCAGGAATTCTTAAAAGTCCTCTATTTCATTAACTATCCATTTTTCCCTCTGAAGGATTATACTTAAATTTGCTGGGTAGATAATTCTTGGTTGTAATCTTAGCTCCTTTGCCCTCTGGAATATCATATCCCAAGCCTTCTGATCTTAAATATAGAATCTGCTGAATCTTGTGTTATCCTAACTGTGCTCCATGAGATTTGAATTTTCTTTCTGACTGCTTGCAATATTTTCTCCTTGACCTGAGTGCTCTGGAATTTGGCTATATTATTCCTGGGAATTTTTATTTTGGAATCTCAGGAGGTGATTGGTGAATTCTTTAAATTTCTATTTGACCCTCTGGTTCTAAAATATCAGGGCAGTTTTACTTGATAATTTCTTGAAATATAATGTCTCATCTCTTTTTTTATTATGGCTTTCAATTAGTCCAAAAATTCTTAAATGACCTTTCCTTGATCTATTTTCCAGGTCAGTTGTTTTTCCAATGAGATAGTTTGCATTTTCTTCTATTTTTTCATTTTTTAAATTTTGTTTTATTGTTTTTTGATGTCTCATGGAGTCATTAATTTCCACTTGCCAAATTATAATTTTTAAGGAATTATTTTCTTCACTGAATTTTTGTACATCATTTTCCATTTAGCCAATTTTGCTTTTTGAGTAGTTCTCTTCACTACATTTTTGTGCCTAATTTTTACCTCTTTTACCTGTTCTATTTTTAAGGTGCTCTTTTCTTCAGTATTTTTGTGCCTCCTTTATGACACTGTTGACTTTTTTCATAATTTTCTGGCATCACTCTCATTTCTTTTTCCAATTTTTCTTTTCTCTCATATTTGATTTTTAAAATTCTTTTTGGGCTCTTCCAGAAACTATTTTTTTTGAGCCAGATACCAATTCACATTTTTCTTTGAGACTTTGCATATAGATATTTTGACATTATTGTCTTTTGAGTTTGTGCTTTGATCTTCCATGTCAGCACAGTAACTTTCTGTGGTCAGATTCGTTCTTTGTTGTTTGCTCATTTTCAGACTATATCTTAATTTTTAACTTTATCCTAATGGTTGAATGGCAAGTACCCGCTGGTATCCTGTCCCTCTTCTCTTCCCTCCCCTTTTGTATGTTGTCCCTCTCTCTTTAGATTGTAAACTCCTTAAGGGCAGAGACTGTCTTTCGTTTTTATTAATTGTGTCCCCAGAGCTTAGCACAGTTTCTGGCATATAGTAGGTACTTAATAAATATTTATTGAACTAGATAGATTGTATCAGTAGATAAAGAAAGAATCTTTTGACACAATTCAACACCTATTCCTATTTTAA
>NW_020954576.1:29615092-29642649 GCF_900497805.2 Vombatus ursinus
CAGAGAGTGTCTTTGCATTTCAAACACACACATATGTATACATACATACATACATATATACCTGCATACACACAAATATAAATTATAAAATATGGGGCTATCTATTTCCATTGTAGTGTATATGTGTGCATGTATGTATGTTGGGGGTGGGGGTGGGGAGAGAGGAGCAGTCAATATTATTTTTGTCACATTCTCCTTGATATACTAGAGTTGCCTGTGTATGTAACAACATATGTTGGTGTCTTTTCATGCATATTTAAGAATCTAGGAACATGTATCCATCTTTTGGGAAAAGTCCAAGTAAGGTTACTCATATCGGTATGTGATGAAGTGGGGCCTAGAGCATGTCTAAAATGGGCTTCCTACTTCTTAAATATTAGAGTATTCTCTGATCCACTTCTTTCCTTGAGGAAGTTAGCCTGTGAAATTTTAATAGGAAGTCTACCTGTTGGTCTCCATTGGCCTGAAATGTTCACCCAGGAGGTTAGCATGACCTGAGCTATTAGTCAGGCCAACAAAGGCCCCATGTTCTTGTCATACTTTCCAGTTATAGGACTGATGGTCCATTTTTTAGAAAAATTCTACTAAGAGGAGCCTGGGCCATGACAGAAGCAGAGGATCATTAGGGACTTGGCAAACAGCCCATGTTCTTTGTAGTACTGCAACCTGGGGTGAGATTCCCAGCATAACCCAGCTGGACAGCAAATGCTGATGGAAGAAGCTTTCTCTGTTTTCGAGAATGCAAACTTTTTTTGGCCTATAGTCACATAGGTAACAGATTACTTGTTAGCTTCTTGAAAGAAGCACCTCTTCAACACTGGAGAGGATTCTGGGAAGATGGCAGAGTAGGCCAGAAAATTCCATGCTCTCAAGATTTGCCCCTACAAAAGAGATAAAATAGCACCTCAGGGTGAACAAAGTGCAAGTAAAAATAAATAAGAACAAGGGTCCTCCTGGGACAATCCAAGAAGATCTAAAGGAAAATCCTAGTAGGAAGTTTGGTCCCTGTGAAGGGTAAACACTTCCAGGCTAGGGACCGCTTAAACAAGTGTCAAGCCTTGGGGTTAGCTGAGTTGGGAGGTTGCCTCCGTCCCTGCCACAAGAACTTTTACCCCTAGGACAGTGAGAGGAGCTGAGTGTCTGAGCCAGGGAAGACCAAGGGAACCTTTAAAGACAACCAGACCCAGCTGTACCATGGAGAGTGGCGGGGACGAGAAGGAACTAGCACATGCCCAGTGAGCGCAGAAGCAGTGGGGCAGGACACCGCTGGTTGTGGGCACTTACAAAAGGATGGAGGTTTGTCTTTGGTTCCTGTCTAGAGGGGAGAACTGAAGATCTGAGGCCAGGGCTAGCGGTGATTACAAAAATTAAGCTATTGCTACAAAAAAAATGCACAGACAAAGGAGAAAGAATCCAACCATAGAAAGTTATTAATGGGAATAGACAAGACTGGGGTTCATCTTCAGAGGAGGATATTGAAGCAAAGAAACTCTCTTCTACCCCAAAGAGTAACATCAAATGGTCCCCTGCCCAAAAAGAATTTATAGAAGAACTTTGAAAAGACTTTAAAAATCAAATGAGAGAAATTGAGGGAAAACTAAAAACAAAACAATCCAAGAAAAACAAGAGATCCAGAATCTCAAGGAAGAAAATGACACCATGAAAATTAAAATTGGGCAAGGGAAGCCAGGGAAGTTACAAGAGATCAAGAAATAATTAAACAAAAAATAAAGAATGAAAAAATAGAAGAGAAAGTAAAACATCTTATAAGAAAAACAACTGGAGAATAGATCAAGAAGAGAAAACATAAGAATAATCGGACTACCTGAAAGCTATGATCAAAAAAAGAATCTTGGGGATGTCCATCAGGTGGGGAATGGCTAAAAATGTTGTGGTATATGAATGTAATAGAATACTATTGTTCCATAAGAAATGATGAGTTGGCAGACTTCAGAAAAGCCTGGAAAGACTTGCATGGACTGATGCTGAGTGAAGTGAGCAGAACCAGGAGAACGTTGTACACAGTAACAGCCACATTGTGTGATGACTAACTTTGATAGACTTAACTCTTCTCAGCAATGCAAGGATCTAAGACATCTCCAAAGGTCTCACAATGGAAAATGTTATCTACATCCAGAAAAAGAACTATGGAGTCTGAATGTAAATTGAAGCATACTATTTGCTCTCTCTCTCTCTTTTTCTTTCTCGTGGTTCCTCCTATTGGTTCTAATCCTTCTTTACAACATGACTAAGGTGAAAATATGTTTAATAGGAATGTATATGTAGAACCTATATCAGATTACATGCTGTCTTGGGGAGGAGGAAAGGGAGGGAGGGGGAGAAAATTTAGAACTCGAAATCTTGTGGAAGTGAATGTTGAAAACCAAAAATAAATTAATTAATTAATAAAAAATAATCTTGATACAATAACACAAGATATAATTACAGAAAATTGTCCTGAAGCATTAGAACAAGGAGGGGGGAGTGGAAATGGAAAAAATCCATCAATCACCACTTGAAAGAGATCCTGTGAGGAAAACTCATAGGAATATTATAATCAAATTCCAAAACCCCCAGTTCAAGGATAAAATATTAAGAGCAACAAGAAAAAGACAATTTAAATATGATGGTGTGACAATTAGAATCATACAAGACCTAGTAGTGGAGACAC
This sequence comes from Vombatus ursinus, assembly GCF_900497805.2. Lineage (NCBI taxonomy): Eukaryota > Metazoa > Chordata > Mammalia > Diprotodontia > Vombatidae > Vombatus > Vombatus ursinus. The sequence goes on from NW_020954576.1 coordinate 29,617,764, forward strand.
AAAAGGACCACAGGTCTTACAACACTATATAGCGAAGAACAAAAGAATTGGGGTTCTGGTCAAAAAATCATACCCAGAAAAGTTAAGCATAATCCTGAATGAAAAAAATGGATATTTGATCAACAGACTTTCAAGACTTTGTTAAAAAAAAAAGAACAAAACAAAATCTGAACTTAATAGAAGATTTGACATACAAGAGCCAATAGAAACATAAGGTACATACCAAAGACTGATTACAAGGGATTCAGTAAGAATAGACCATTTATCTTTTATGTATGTAAAATGTAAAACATATGTCTAAGATTGCCATTAGCAATTGGGTAGTTTGTAAGAAAGACTGGGATAGACCTGAGTGTGATATGACACTTTAAAAAATAAAACCATCTAGTAACTGTTAAAAAAAAGTGTAATTATCTTATACAAATGAGGTGTGAGAGGAAGAATCAACACAGAAGAATTAGATGGGAGAGGAGGGCTGGTAGTTCTAGTAACCTACTTTCATTGGGAATAGGATCAAGAGGGAACAATACATATATATATATCTAGAATAGTATGAAAGTTTTCTAAATTCAGAAGGAATAAATTGGTAAGGGGATAGGGAGGGGAGAAGGGATAAGGGAGGGATCTCTAGAGGGGAGGATGGGGGAATAGGTTAAAAGGGGGTATAGAAGGGTGTTGAGATCAATGAGAGTGGGAGGATATGAGAGAGATCGTTAGAACAGAGACTGAGGGAATAAGTTATGGGGGTTATATAAGTGTGTTTAGATTTATGGGAATGGGAGGATAGGGGAGGGATCCTTGCAAAGGGGTAGACTAAGTAATAGGAGGGCAAGGTAATGGGTAGAAACAAACTAGAGGACTCAGGAGGAATAGAAAATAAGAGATATGCACAAAAAAAACCAAAGATCAGGTGTAGAATTTATTAGGGAAAGTATATATTTATATATGTACATATGTATGTATGTCTGCACTTAATTGTAGCCGTCAGGTGGGGCGGGGGAAGAAGGAGGAAAAAAGAACAAAGTAAAAAATTCACAGTAGAGAACAAAAGAAAACTTACAAGGAAGCAAAGAAAAGATGGACAACTGTCAACACAACATGTAGTATTTATCATACAGGCTTTCTTGGAATGAAAATTTATTGCTATATATTTTGAATCCTCTTTTATGTTCTGCTGTGCACATGATGTGGTTTTTTCTTACTTGGTATTTAAGTTTCAATATTTAAATTTATGGTATGTTTATTTTTCTTTTCTCTATTCCGTATTTCAGTTCTTGTGTTTGTCTAAAATTAAAAAAAAAAAGAAAAAAAAAAAGAAACACCTCTTCTTCATTGAATTCTTCAGGACCATAGGAAGTTTATATGACAGATTCCTTGTGTTCCAGACTCCTTTTTCAACTAATTGATTCAAAGTTCCATTCTTAATTTTATAGTATAAAGCCTGCCCACATCAGAAGATCACTCTTTAATCCTTGGTTGAAATGAAAAGGAAACAGAAGGACATAAGAGAAGTTGCTACTCACTGCCTGGTTACTTTTTCCTTTTTGGATTTTCATGATTTTTCTTTCTTGCTTCTTCTCTTCCCTTTGTAACCACTTCTCAGTCTTCTTTGCTTGGTTGTTATCCATCTCCTGTGCCCTAAGCTTAGTAGTACTCCAGGGCTCTGTCATGGACCCTTTTCTCAAGTCTTCCTACACTCTCTCAGTGATCTCATTACCTCCCATAGGTCCAATGATCATTTCTATGTAGATGATGTCCAAATCTATACATCCATTTATTATCTCTCTCCTGAGCTCTAATCTTGCAGTAGCTACTCCTTATTGAACATTCCATCTAGCTGCCTCGTTAGGGATACTGAACTCTTTATGTGTAAAACCAAATTCATAATTTTTCCTCCTCGGCTTAGCCTTCTTCCTAATTTCCTCAATGACTCTTTTAGAAAGGAACAATTAATAGAACTACAACCAGTCTGTTGATATGGATACTAAAGAAATTGAAATGGAAGAAATGGCGAAATAAGGTTTCTGCCTTCTACTCAGTGCCATCCACCCAGTGCCAAAATCCTAACTTATTTTCTTGTTTGTTGGATGGCTGATCCTATGCAATCAATGAAATTGGAGAGCATCTGAATACAAACCTTCCATAAGCATCAGGGACAAATAGAAGCAGTTAGTATAATTAATAAAAATAATAATAGCTAACATTTACATAACACTTTCTATGTACCAGGCACTGTGCTATTCATACCTCTCTTTGAAGTCTATCTAGACTGATTCATGTAGATACATGTAACCTACATGGGCAAACAGATATACCACTCGCCTTTTATTATAATCAATTTGACTTCTTGTTTTTGTTTCCTGATGACTAGAGTTTTCCTTTTCATAAAATGGGTATGCTATTGACACTCCTGTCCCTGGAGGACGTAGGTTCTTAATCTTTTTGCCATAGGCCTCATTGGCAGTCTGATGAAATCTATTCAGAATACGTTTACATGCATGAAATAAAGTAAATAAAATTATAAAGAAAACCAATTATGTTGAAATACAGTTATAAAATATATATTTTAAAAGAAAAGTTCACAGACCCCATGTTAAGAACCTCATGTTAAGCACCAAGAGATATAACGTAATTGATATTTGAAGAGATATTACACAAAAAAGGGTAGGACTTCTGCTTGGCCCAAGAGGGTACAACTAGGAGCAATGGTCAGAAGTTACAAAAAGGGCAAATTTAGATTTGATTTAAGGAAAAATTTCCTAACAATTAAAACTGTTCCAAACTGCAGTAGATTCTTTAGGTTAGAGATAATAGAAGTACTCTCACTAGAAGCCTCTGAGAAAAAGCTGAGTATTTTTACTGGGTATGTTGTAGAAGTGACTCTTGTTCAAATATGAGTTGGATTCAGTGGCCTCTGAAATCCCAGCTCTGTGATATTCCCTCCAAATAATAAGGACTTCCATGCAGTTTACTAGCTATGTACCCTGGGACAAGTTATTTAAACTCTCTTACCCTCAGTTTTCTTATAGGTAAAATGGGGCCTATTTCACAGTGTTATTGTGAGGATCAAATGAAACAACTGATCCACTATATAAATGTGAGCCATCATCACTATTTAAAAGTAAACACAAAGGAGAGGTGAATAACTTTTCCCTCTTCCAAAGTTTTGTGAAAGTGAGTGACCAACCATTCATTTGGAAATGACCAAACAAATTGTAATGATGATGTGACATGAGTATAATGGAATGATATTATGATGCTATAAGAAATGAGTGTGAAGAATTCAGAAAAGCACGGGAAGAATTCCATGAACTACCATTTTGGAGAGCAATTTGGAACTATGCCCAAAGGGCTATAAAAATGTGCATATCCTTTGACCCAGCAATAACATTTCTAGGGGCTATATCCCAAAGAGATCATACAAATGGGAAAAGGACCCACATGTACAAAAATTTTTATAGCAGCTCTTTTTGCGGTGGCAAAGAATTGGAAATTGAGAGGATGCTCATCAATTGGGGAATGGCTGAACAAATTGTGGTATATGAATGTACTGGAATACTATTGTGCTTTAAGAAATAATGAACAGGCTGACTTCAGAAAAACCTGGAAAGACTTATATGGTCTGATGCTGAGTGAAATGAGCAGAACCAGGAGAACGTTGTACACAGTAACAGCCACGTTGAGCGACGACTAATATTGATAGACTTAATCCTTCTCAGCAATGCAAGGATCTAAGACATTTCCAAAGGCCTCATGATGGAAAATGCTATCCACATCCAAAGAAAGAACTATGGAGTTTGAATGCAGATCGAAGCATATTATTTGCTATTTTTTATCTTCTGTTCTGTTTTGTTTCCTCTTTCTGGTGGTTCCTCCTATTGGTTCTAATTCTTCCTTACAATATCACTAATGTGAAAATATGTTTAATAGGAATGTATATGTATAGCCTATATCAGATTGCGCACCATCTTGGGGAGGGAGGTGGAGAAAAATTTAAAACTCAAAAGCTTATGGAAGTGATTGTTGATAACTCAAAGAATTACATGAACTGAAGCAGTGAAATGTAAGCAGAGCCAAGAAAACAAAATACACAATAAATACCCAGCAGTGCAAATGGAAGGAAAAAAAAAACAACCTGAAACTGAAAGATATATATGTAAATGCATGTATATATATATGTATATGTACATATATATATATATATACACACATACATACATACACAGAAAAATAAAACACATAAATATAAAGTAAATGACCAAGCTGGGCCCTCAGGAAGAGAATGGAAAATGTGTCTCATCTCCCATCTTTGCAGGAGTGAGACACTATGGATGTGCAACATTGAATATATTGTCAAGCTTAGTTGACGAGTTGATTTATTTTGCTAAAAAGCTTTTTTCCCTTTGTTTTTTGCTACAATGGATGATTTATGGGTACAGAAAGAATAGTGCCATAACTGAAAATTAAAGTGATATAAAAATACATATACATGTACACACACACACACACACACACATATAAAAAATTTTAAAGACGAGAGTGGTCCTAGGTCAATTTCAAACAAGGAAAAAGTATTGAGGCCTTATATGGATTGTCCAAAGGGTAAAACTTTCAACACAGCATTATAAGTTACTTCAATACTGTAAGCCAGCCATAATATATGAACTTCTTCTTTCAACCTTATGCACTGAGGAGCCTAAGAAGCTCTAGTGGGTTTTCACAGCTTTGTCAGGATGAATTTAGAATTCTAGAGATGAGAAGAGACAGTAGCAGGCATGGAGAATGGATTTAGGGGAGACACTGTGCAGAGTTGGTACAAACATTTCCTCTGTGTGAGTTATAGAGCACTTGTCTAATGCCATCTCCATGTAGTTTTAATGAAGTTACTTCTTTGTACTAGTTTATCCCTGCATTTAGGCTAAAAGGTACAATGTGGTTTGGAATGCATTGTTCTCTTCAATTCACATTGATTTTGCAAAGAAACATACTAGTAAGGCTCATTACAAAGACACAGGGTTTATAGAAGGTGATATTTTAACTAATCCTTCCCTCCCTTCCCTTCCTCCTTCTCTCTCTCTCTCTCTCTCTCTCTCTCTCTCTCTCTCTCTCTCTCTCTCTCTGTCTCTGTCTCTCTCTCTCTCTCTCCTGCAGAGTTCATATGGAAAGATGCTCACATTGGAAGGGTTGTGTTTGCACTCCATTTCTTTTCATTAGGACATGCTCAGTGCCCTGCATCTGCTGCTCTCCAGAGGGGAGCTAAAGGGCTCTGGCCATAACTTAACAGCCCCTCCTTTTAAATTATGCTCCTCATGACAAAGCTGACTTATTCCCACTCTCACCCTCCATAGAATCTAAGAGTTGGAAGGACCTCAGTGTCCTCTAGTCCAACCACTTTTCTGATCATCAACCCTTTCTATCATGTCTATACAAATAGTTATTTAGCCTTTCCTGGAGGCTCCCCTAATTGTAACCAAAGGTATATACAGCACATATCATTAGGTTGGGCAGTCAGGGGTTTTCTTTTAAGCTAACATTTGTTGAACATCAACCATGAGCAATTTCTTTTATTAATTTATTTTGATTTATCAATAATCACTTCCACATGCTTTTGAGTTTAAAATTTTCTCCCCCGTCCTCCCCACCACCCTCCCCAAGAAGGCCCACAATCTGATATAGGCTATACATTTACATTCATATTAAACATATTTTCACATTAGTGATGTTGTAAGTAGAAATTAAAACCAATAGGAGGAACCATCAGAAAGAGGAAACAAACCTCAACGAAAGAGAAAAAAAATAACCCATAGTTCTCTTTTTGGGTGTGGATAGCATTTTCCATCACAAGGCCTCTGGAGATGTCTTAGATCCTTGTATTGCCAGGAAGGGTTAAGTTTATCAATATTAGTCATCACCCAATGTGGCTGTTATTGTGTACAATGTTCTCTTGGTTCTGCTCACTTCACTCAGCATCAGACCATGCAAGTCTTTCCAGGTTTTTCTGAAGTGAGCCTGTTCATCATTTCTTATAGCACAATAGTATTCCATCATATTCATATACCACAACTTGCTCAGCCATTCCCCAATTGATGGGTGTCCTCTAAATTTCCAATTTTTTGCCACCACAAAAAGAGCTGCTATGAATATTTTTGTACATGTAGGTCCTTTTCCCATTTGTGTGATCTCTTTGGGATATAGCCCTAGAAGTGGTATTGCTGGGTCAAAGGGTATGCACATTTTTATAGCCCTTTGGGCATAGTTCCAAATTGCTCTCCAAAATAGTTGGATCATTTCACAACTCCACCAACAATGCAATAGTATTCCAATTTTTCCACATCTTCTCCAACATTAATCATCTTCCTGTTTTGTCTTGTTGGCCACTCTGATAGGTATGATGTGGTACCTCAGAGTTGTTTTGATTTGCATTTCTCTAATCAATAGTGATTTAGAGCATTTTTTCATATGACTATAGATGGCTTTAATTTCTTCATCTGAGAACTGTCTGTTCATATCCTTGGCCACTTATCAATTGGGGAATGGCTTGTATTCTTATAAATTTGACTTAATTCTCTATATATTTTAGAAATGAGACCCCTATCAGAGAGACTGGTTGTAAGAATTCTTTTCCAATTTTCTACCTTCCTTCTAATCTTAGTTTCATTGGCTTTGTTTGTACAAAAACTTTTCAATTTAATGTAATCAAAACTATCTATTTTGCTTTTCGTAATGTTCTCTATACCCTGTTTGGTCATGAAGTCTTCTGTTCTCCATAGTTCTGACAGGTAAACTATTCCTTACTCTCCCAGTTTGCTTATAGTATCAGCCTTTATATCTAAATCATGTACCCATTTTGACTTTATTTTGGTATATGGTGTGAGATTTTGGTCTATGCCTAGTTTCTGCCATACTCTTTTCCAGTTTTCCCAGCAGTTTTTTTCAAAGAGTGGGTTCTCATCCCAGAAGCTGGGGTCTTTGGGTTTATCAAATAACAGATTACTATAGCCATTAACTACTGTGTCTTGCATACTTAACCTATTCCACTGATCCACCACTCTATTTCTTAGCCAGTACCAAGCAGTTTTGATGATTGTTGCTTTATAATACAATTTAAGATCTGGAATGGCTAGGCCACCTTTCCCTGCATTTCTTTTCATTAGTTCTCTTGATGTTCTGGACCTTTTGTTCTTCCAAATGAATCTTGTTATTATTTTTTCTAACTCTATAAAATAATTTTTGGTAGTTTGATAGGTATGGAACTGAATAAGTAAATTAGCTTAGGTAGAATTGTCATTTTTATTATATTAGCTCAGCCTACCCTTGAGAAACTGATGTTTTTCCTATTATTTAGATCTGATTTTATTTGCGTGAAAAGTGTTTTGTAATTGTGTTCATAGAGTTCCTGGGTTTGTTTCAGGAGGTGGACTCCTAAATATTTTATAATGTCTACAGCAAGTTTAAATGGAATTTCTCTTTCTATCTCTTGCTGTTGGGCTTTGTTGGTAATATATAGAAATGTTGATGATTTATGTGGGTTTTTTTTATAGCCTGCAACTTTGCTAAAGTTGTTTATTATTTCAATTAGTTTTTTACTTGATTCTCTGGGATTCTCTAAGTATAACATCATGTCATCTGCAAAGAGTGATAGCTTTGTTTCTTCTTTGCCTGTTATAATGTCTTCAATGTCTTTTTCTTCTCTTATTGCTAAAGCTAATGTTTCCAGTATGATGTTGAATAACAGTGGTGATAATGGACATCCTTGTTTCACCCCCAATCTTACTGGAAATGCTTCTAGCTTGTCCCCATTACATACTATGCTTGCTGAAGGTTTTAGATAGATGCTATTTATTATTTTAAGGAAGACTCCATTTATACCTATGCTCTCTAGTGTTTTTAATAGGAATTGGTATTGTATTTTGTCAAAAGCTTTTTCTGCATCTATTGAGATGATCATGTGGTTTCTGTTAGTTTTGGTGTTGATATGATGGATTATGCTGATAGTTTTCCTTATATTGAACCAGCCCTGCATTCTTGGTATAAATCCTACCCGGTCATAGTGTATTATTCATGAGATAAGTTGCTATAATCTATTTGCTAATATTTTTTTTAAAATTTTTGCATCTATTTTCATTAGAGAAATTGGTCTATAATTTTTTTTCTCTGTTTTGACTCTTCCTGGTTTAGGTATCAGCACCATATTTGTATCATAAAAAGAATTTGGTAAGATTCTTTCTTTACCCATTTTACCAAATAGTTTATATAGTATTGGAATTAATTGTTCTTAAAATGTTTGATAGAATTCGCATGTAAATCCATCTGGCCCTGGAGATTTTTTCCTAGGGAGTTCATCAATGACCTGTTCAATTTCTTTTTCTGAGATGGGGTCATTTAAGTATTTTACTTCCTCTTCTTTTAATCTGGGCAATTTATATTTTTGTAAATATGTATCCATTTCACTAAGATTGTCAAATTTGTTGGCGTATAGTTGGACAAAATAATTCCTAATTGTTGTTTTAATTTCCTCTTCCTTGTTGGTAGTTTCACCCTTTTCATTCTTGATACTAGTAATTTGGTTTTCTTCTTTCTTTTTTTAAATTAGATTAACCAAAGGTTTATCTATTTTATTGTTTTTTTTTTCATAAAATCAGCTCTTAGTTTTATTTATTAGTTCAATAGTTTTCTTAATTTCAATTTTCTTAATTTTTCCTTTGGTTTTCAATATTTCTAATTTGGTGTTTAATTGAGGATTTTTAATTTGCTCTTTTTCTGTTTTTTTTAGTTGTATGCCCAATTCATTGATCTCCTCTTTTTCTATTTTATTTATGTCAGCATTTAGAGATACAAAACTTCCCCTAAGAATTGCTTTTGCTGCATCCCATAAGTTTTGGTATGTTGTCTAATTATTGTGATTCTCTTGAATGAAATTATTGATTGTTTCTATGATTTGTTTTTTGATCTAATCACTTTTTAGGATTAGATTATTTAGTTTCCAATTATTTTTTAGTCTATCTTTCCATGGCCCTTTATTACATATAATTTTTATTGCATCATGATCTGAAAAAGGATCCATTTAATATTTCTGCTTTTCTGCATTGGATTGTGAGGTTTTTATGCCCTAGTACATGGTCAATTTTTGTGTATGTGCCATATACTGCCAAGAAAAAAGTATATTCCTTTCTTTTCCCCATTCAGTTTTCTCCACAGGTCTATCATACCTAACTTTTCTAATGTTCTGTTCACCTCCTTAACATCTTTCTTGTTTATTTTGTGGTCAGATTTATCTAGTTCAGAGAGGGGGAGGTTGAGGTCCCCCACAAGTATAGTTTTGCTGTCTATTTCTTCCTCTAACTTCCTGAACTTCTCCTCCAAGAATCTGGATGCTATCCCATTTGGTGCATATATGTTTAGTAATGATATTACTTCATTGTCTATGGTGCCTTTTAGCAAGATGTAGTTTCCTTCCTTATCTCTTTTGATAAGATTTATTTTTGCTTTTGCTTTGTCTGAGATCAGGATTGCTACCCCTGCTTTTTTTACTTCAGCTGAAGCATAATATATTTTGCTCCAGCCTTTTACCTTTACCCTGTATGTGTTACTCTTTTTTCAAATGTGTTTCCTGTAAACAACATGTTGTAGGATTATGGTTTTTAATCCACTCTGCTATATGCTTCTGTTTTATGGGAAAGTTCATCCCATTCACATTCACAGTTATGATTACTATCTGTGTCTTTTTCTCCATCTTTTTTCTTCCCCCTGTTTATACTTTTCTTTCTCCTTTCTCCATTCCCCCCCTCACTGGTGTTTTGCTTTTGACCAGTGCCTCCTTCAGTCCCACCTCCCTTCTATTATTCCTTTCCCTTTTCTTCACCTTTACCCTTACTGCTTCTTCCTTCCCTTCTATCCCCCCTCCCTTTTCTTTCCCCTTTCCCCTCCTACTACCTATAGTGCAAGTTAGATTTCTATACCTAACTGATTATGTTATTCCCTTCTTGAGCCAAATCTGATGAGAGTAAGGTTCAAACAATGCTCATCCCCCTCCCTTCTTTACCTCTGCTCTAATAGGTTTTTGTGTCTTTTCCTGTAATGTAATTTACCCTTGTCTGCCTCTTCCTTTCTCAGTACATTTTCTTAGGTCAGATTAATCCACTTGCTTGGATCCATTTAACCCACTTGATTAAATTTTTTTTTATCATTACATCAAAGTTAACTTATATCCACTCCCTTTATGTATACTCCTTTAACATGGTATAATAACAATACAGTTCTCAAGAGTTGCAAGTGTCATCTTCCCTTGTAGGGATGTAAACATTTTGCCCTTATTAACAACATATTGTATCTTTCTGTTCCATTTACCTTTTTATGTCTCTCTTGAATCTTGTACTTGAAGATCAAATTTATTGTTGAGCTCTGGTCTTTTTGTCAGGAACGTTTGGAAGTCCCCTATTTTGCTGAATATCTATCTCCTTCCCTGAAAATCATGCTCATTTTCACTGGGCAGTTAATCTTTGGCTGCATTTCAAGCTTCTTTGCCTTACAGAATATCATGTTACATGCCCTACGCAAGGTCCTGTGTAATCCTGACTGTGGTTCCATGATATTTAAATTGTTTCTTTCTGACTGCTTGCAGTAATTTCTCTTTAATCTGGTAATTTTGGAATTTAGCTATTATATACCTTGGCGTTTTCAATTTGGGATCTCTTTCAGGCAGGGAGTGGTAGATTCTTTCTATAGTTATTTTACCTTCAGGTTCTAGGACTTCAGGGCAGTTTTCCTTTATGATTTCCTGAAGGATACTGTCCAGGCTCTTTTTTTCATCATGACTTTCAGGTAGGCCTATAATTTTTAAATTTTCTCTCCTGGATCGATTTCCCAGGTCAGCTGTTTTACCCATGAGGTATTTTACATTTTCATCTATTTTTTCATTTTTTTGCTTCTGTTTGACTGATTCTTGCTCTCTCATAGAGTCATTAGTTTCCATTTGTTCAATTCTAATTTTTAACATTTTGGTTTTTTTCTGTTAGATTTTGTACTTTCTTCTCCAGTTGGTCACTTGTATTTTTAAGGGATTTATTTTCTTCATTGTACTTTTTTTCCAATTGGCCAATTGTGTGTTTTAAGGACTTGTTTTCTTAAGTGTACTTTTTTCCAATTGGCTAATTGTACTTTTAAAGGACTCCTCTACGTCTCTCATTTGACTTTTAAAATCCTTCTTGAGTTCTTCTAAGAAGGCTTTTTGGGCTTCAGACCAGTTCATATTCCCTTTTGATGTTGCAGATGTGGGTTGGATGACAGTGTTGTCCTCTTCAGAATTTCTGTCTTGATCTTCACTCTTCTCATAATATGAATCTATCATACGTTTCTTTTTACTCATAGTGTTTCTTTATTCCCTGGCCTTTACAGAGATTAAGCTCTCCTGCTGGGGAGCAGAGGGCACTGACTCAAGCTTCTTGTGTTGGGAGCCTAGGTCTTGGTCACTGGCTTTGTGTGCTGGGGCCTCTTATGTTGGCAATTGGAGGCTGTAGGGTTCTGGCAGCTTATCTGATGTTGGGCTGGAATCAGCACGGTTAGGACTTTCAGGCAAATCTAGGTTGCCTGCTTTTCCTTTCCGTTAGCTTTGTTTAGCTCCTTTTAGAGAAGTGCTGCCAGGTGTTTATCCGCCTGGGGCCCCTTGCAGTGCTGCCTCCCTTATTTCTGTTGAGGCACTGGGAGACTTCTTTGCTGTAGAATGCCGAGGCACCTGGTGGTTTTCTGAGCTGGTTTCCACCAGTTACCCCACCCTCACTGAGGCACTCGGAGATACAGCTGTTGGTGTTTGCCTGCTCAACCACCTGGGCTTCGGGAGCTCCTCCTGGTTGGCAGTTGGAGGCTGTAGGGTTCTGACAGCTTACCTGGTATTGGGCTGGAATCAACAAGGCTGGAAATTTTTGGCACCTCTAGGTTGCTTTCTTCAGTTCCTTTCAGACTAATGCTGCCGGGTGCTTATCCTCCTGGGGCTCTTTGTAGTGCTGCTTCCCTTATTTTTGCTGAGGCACTGGCAAACCTGTTTGCTGTAGAATGCTGAGGCACCAGAATCTCCTCCTGGTGTGCTAAAGTGGGTCTTTCCACTAGCTGGCTGGGCGACTCCTGTTTCGTACTGCTCCCCTACCCCCAGGGTAAGAGGCGCCTTTCCCGTTAATCCCTCTAGCTACCTGGGCTACTGCACTGCTGCACCCTGTCTTTCTTCTGGTTCAGCTGTTCCAGGGCTTTTTCTGGGGTGATATTTTCTGAGTTTTCAGAGGTTGATAGGGGAGGGTGAGAGCGACTACCTTTTTACTCCGCCATCTTCAACCATAAGTAATATTATTTCTACTCATGAAATAAAAAAATGGAAATTTTTAGCTATAAATTTAATTTAAAAAATTACTACACTTTGTAAATATGAAATGTTTTGAAAGATACAAAATACCATTTCTGAGACATTAAGGTATACTTGGTCACATTTGGCACACTCTGTAGGCACATCTATGGTTGTGACATATTCTTCCTCATATCAAGCTGATATTTGTCTCCCTAGAACTTCCACACATTGCTCTGCATTTTCCTCTCTTCAGCTGTGGTTTAATAAACTCTAGTTCTTCTTCCACAGGAAAGCTCTTCAAAGACTTGTACACAACCATCATTTCTCACCTAAGTCTTCCCTTCTCCAAGTTAGTCTTCGTTTCTTTGACTGGTCACTAGAGGCAGAGCTAGAATCACTGGTAGAAGGCTTGGGCCTTGCCTCAGAGTGGTGACCTTGAATGACTTACCCATCATGGGGTAATGATATAATGGGCTGACATATTTCCTCCTCACCAAGGACATGGGAGGAGAAAGTGCATCCTGCTCCAATTCCTGGCAAGCTGCCATCTTCTACCTCCACAGTCCTTTCACTGCCAAGACCCACTCCCTGGGACATCCCTCCTCACCTAATGCAACTGTGCCTTCCTGGTGTGGATGGCCTGCATACTGCAGGGAGTCATGGTGTCAGCAGTGGGATCTGAGGTTATAGTGGGTTCATTCTGTTTTCACCTAAATTCTTCTCTCCCCACGTCAACCAACTATGTCAGACTTAGACTAAACACACACACACACACACACACACACACACACACACACACACACATGCATACATAAATACATATACATGTGTATACATACGTAGACAGACATATATGTCTATACACACATATGCACATACACACCCATATATAAACATACATACATATGTGTGTGTGTGTATATATGTGTATATATACATGTGTGTATATGTGTATGTGTGTATATATGTATATGTATATGCCATCACATGAAAGAGGATGCCCAGTATCAGGCACTATGGTTTTATGTTCTGGCTTTGGGCCATCCTTGGTTCTCTGTCCCTCTCCCACAATTAATACTTCAGATGGATGATAAAATTCCCAGTTATGGCTTTGATCAGAGGTATGGTTTCTAGTCCCTCACCATCCTGGTTATTCCTCCTTTCCCAAGTGGCCCAACTGGAACTAAAATTCCCTAATGCTGGAGCTGCTAAATATATGCACTGCTAACCCTGTATTTCAAAGATTTTTAACATATTCTTTCTGGCTTATATTTGAGGCAATACCCACAGGTGGAGGAACTTTTCTTTCTTTCTTTCTTTCTTTCTTTCTTTCTTTCTTTCTTTCTTTCTTTCTTTCTTTCTTTCTTTCTTTCTTTCTTTCTTTCTTTTTTTTTGCCTAGGCAATGGGGTTAAGTGACTTGCCCAGGGTGACACAGCTAATAAGTGTTATGTGTCTGAGGCCAGATTTGAACTCAGGTCCTCCTGAATCCAGAGCTGGTGCTCTATCCACTGCACCACCTAGCTGCCCTGGAGGTACTTTTCTAAGTGGATTTTTTTAAGGGATACAGAGGAATTTTGTTTCTACCTTGTTAAACTATATATATATGTACATATATAATTTCTTAAACTGTAATCCATTGTTTTCTTTTAAATTAATTTATTTTAAACTTAAATACAAAAACTTAAATATACAATAAGAAGAGAAAAAGAAATATATTATAAACTTAAGTACAAAATAAGAAAAGAAGAAAAAAACATTGCCATGTGCACGGCAGAACTTAAGAGAGAATTCAAAATATACAGCAATACATTCCCATTTCTAGAAAGCCTATATAATAAATACTGCGTGTTGTGTTCAGACCTGTCCATTTTCTCTTTGCTTTCTTGTAAGTTTTCTTTTGTTCTCTGCTGTGCACTTTTTGCTTTATTCTCCTCTCCCCCATCTAAGTGGATTTTTAAAGCTATAACCCATTTAGGATGAGTTGTTAAGGACATGGGCATCTTTTTAAAACTCTCATATCTTCCACTAAGAAAGTTAAAACAATGTACCAGGAGGAGATTTAAGAGAATCATAACTTTAGAGCCAGAAGGGCCTATAGAGATCATATAGCCTAATTCCTTCCTTGTGCAATTAAAGAAACTGAGGCCCAGGGATTACATCTCAATTGACTACTTGTATCATTTAACAGCTCTAGGGACCTTTTCAAGTAAATGGGCAACAGAATGCTGTGATAGCCTGAACAGCACGTGACAAGTAGAGACAATTTAACTTAAAAGAGATGGGTAGAATTCTTTAGTGAGGACCTGCAAGCCCATGGACTTCAGGGAAAATTTCTAGCTCAGTACAAATATGCAGATTCCTAAAAATGACTTCTGTAATTTGAGGATACAATTCTTTTTTAAAGGTAATTTTTATTGATAATTTTTGTTTTTATGTCACCTAAATTTTCCCAGTATCACATCACCTAACCTTCCTAAAAAGCCATCTCATATAACAACAAAAAAAAACATTTTAAAGGAAAAAGGAGGATGAGAAAAAGTCATCAAAATTAATCAACACATTAAAAAGAAATCTGACTATATATGCAATGTCCCCTACCAATGGATCTTTCACCTCTGCAAAGACTTTGGAGGTGCTTTCTTCTCATCTCTCTTATTTGGTGCTGAGCTTGCTCTTTGTCATGTTACAACATTAGTTTTCAATTGTTTTGTGGTGAGGATATTATTCTTAAACATAATTATAAAGATGTAGGCATGTGAGCATTCTTTTTAAGCAGATAGAATCAGAAAACAAACCAATACCACAGCAGGTCCTGTTGGGTGAACCTCGACATGAAGCTACTTAGTATCCCAGAGAGAAAACAGTTATTACCTGATGTTCTGCCTGTTACGTTGGAGATGTGGAGAGAAGAGAGGAGAGGAGAGGGGAGGGGAGAGGAGAGGAGAGGAGGGGAGAGAAGGGGGGGGGAGGAGAGGAGAGGAGAGGGGAAGGCAGGAGAGGAGAGGAGAGGAGAGAGGGGAAGGGAGGAGAGGAGAGAAGAGAGGAGAGGAGAGGAGGGGAGAGGAGAGGAGAGGGGAGGGGAGGGGAGGGGAGAGGTGGAGAGCAGGGAGAAGAAGCTTTGCATCTTCTAACATGGTCACCAGAAGAAGGGAACCTCAAAAGAAGAACTATGCTGTGTGCTTTTCTTACATGCTTCCCATTGCTTCCCTTCTAATTAGGTCTTGGAACATTACCTTCCCCCTTCCTAGAATGTCTATGACCTATGAGCTACCCCTGAGGGTTGGAAGCAAAATTGCTCCTTCTGCTTTCCAAGCTTTATGCCAGGTCTTAGGGTCATTAAGAGGAGGATTTTTAGGTTGCTCTTTTGTAAGGGGTGAGTCAGCTTTCATCTGAGAAAATCCAGCCCTATAAACAATAGAAAGTCACTTCTTCCTCACTCCAGTCATGGATTCTATTGCTGGACTGTTTTCCAGAGGTCTAATGTTCTGGAAGAAGCTCAGTGGGATATCTATATATCATGGCCCTCTTCCCCTTTCCCTAAGGTAAAAAAAAAAAGTGTCAATAAACAATCATGGTATTTCCAAGGATGGCTAAATCCTAAATCCTAAAGATGCTGTCTCTTTGGTTCCTATATACCATTGACACACATTAATGTTAACAATAAGATTTTTGTTTATAGTAATAGACTATTTTAAATTTTCCACGAATTTAAAGGAGGTGATAAAAGCTTCTTAAAAATTGTGATAAAAAAACAAACAGCCTTCCTAAAATGGACACTTTTAATGTAAAAAAGACACAGTAGGTGGCCCCCTTGAGCAGGGCATAAACATAGTTTGGCCACAATATTCCTCTCAAATCCAAAAGGACATGAGTCGCTTAAGCAATGGGTATCTTGGATGCTGCCACGCAGAATTACTAAGTAGAGAAAAAAAGAGCATGGGATGCTATCAGCTTTATGGTTCTGTTGAATAGCATTTTAAAATTAGCAAATACAATTGGCTTCATGAAGGTTGTTCAAAGAACATATTTAAAAAGTATCTAAAATAAACTGATTTTGTTATAAGGGAGGAAATTATTATAATTTGATGGAGTGTAAGCTCCTTGAGGGCTGGGATTTTTTTTTTTTTGGTCATCATATCCCATGCACCTAACACATATCTGGCACATAGTACGTACTTTTTGAATACTTCTTGATAACTGATTATTTAAACAATAGCTTAATGTTAAATTTCTGAACATTCTCCTAAGAGATTCAGAAAATGTCTGGAAAGAAACAAACTTTTCTACGTTGGTCAAGTAAAATGTTGGGTCCTTTGTCTTTGTATTCCCAGCACTTAACACAGTACCTGGCACATAGTTCGTACTGTTAACCTTTCTGAAATTCTTCACAACATTTTGACAAACTTCTCAATTCTTTGTCCATTTTACAACCAAAAATATTCTCCATATATTTCAACCAGTAGTCAGTGGAATTTTATAGAAGAAATCTTTCCCCACCACATTCTTAAAAATCAACCCATAGAAATATATCTAAGACAGCATTTATTTTAAGCAAGAAGGATAGTAAGTAGTAGGCAATTATGAAAGGCCCCACTCTACCCTGTTGTCACATATGCCTAACTAAATAGTGGAGAAATCATCACCAACTTATGATTTATCATTACTAACTTATAATTTATAAGTGAAATGGTAATTAGGTTCCTAGGCCAGAACAGTCTACTGAATGTATAATGAACCAAAATGTTATACCTCACTAGCAATACTAGGGAACCTAACTACAATATACAGATGCTTAAAACCTGGGTTACCTTGTAAATTTCAATAGCTTAAAATTTCACTAAAAACTTTTGGGATACCCTGTATGACAATGATTCAACAAGGAAATGACTTGATGAATCCATCCTTATTGTAGCTTTGACAGCAAATTCAATGGCTCTTCTCTTTCCTTTCCACCCACTATGTTCTGGTGAGATTGCTGAATGAAGTGCCCACTTTCACTGCCCAGAATCACACGGAGGGGGCTTCAGCTTATGGCTAGGGTCCATTAGAGTGGAGGTTTTGTGTGTGTGTGTGTGTGTGTGTGTGTGCGCATAAGACAGATAAGGATTATTGTTGAAGGATACTGTCTTTCTTGTTGATCTCATGGGTTTTAATCTCTGTGTAGATAACTCTCCAATCTATATCTAGCCCTCAACTTTCCTGAGTGCCAATCTCTATCACCAACTGCCCATTGGGTAGCTTGACCTGGATGTTTCATAGATACATAAAAATAAACAGGCTTAAAATGAAACTAACTGCACCCCCCCCATTAGGGCTCCATAACATTTCTCCATCTATCCTCTTCTCTCCACTCATATGATCATCACCCAGTTCAGACTCTCATAGCCTCTCTCTTGGACTATCAAGGAGAAAGAAGCATTTAAACAGCACATGCTATGTGCCAGACATTGTGCATCTGATCCTGACAACAATCCCAGGAGATAGTTGCTAATATTATCTCCATTTTACAGTTGAGAAACTGATGTAAATAGAGGCTAAATGACTTGCCCAGGATCATACAGCCAATGAAAGTCTAAGGCCAAATTTGAACTCAGGTCCTCCTCACTACAGACCCAACACTGTAGCTATTTTGCCATCAGCTGCCCCCATCAAAGTAGCTCCTTGATTTCATTTTTTCCTCTTTCTGTGTTGCTGCCAAAATAATTTTAAAGCAACAGTCTGACCATGGTGCTTAAGACTCTTCAGTGGCTCCCTATTACCTCTGGTATACATTACAAATATCTCAGCCTAAAATTGAAAACTCTTCATAGTGTGGATGTAGCCTTCCTTTTCAAAATTATTCCATATGAGTTCCTTTAATACATTTCTTTTTCCAGCAAAATTGGACCACTTGCTATTCCCTGAAATTTAACCTTTTGTGCCTTTGCTCAGGTTGTCTCACATGCTAAAAATGTATTTTCTCCTCACCTCTGTCTCTCAGAATCCTTTTCTTCCTTCATGACTCAACTCACCTAACGATGGTGTTCCCCCAGCAAACAAAAGCAGACAAAGGCTTCCTGAGGACAGGGCCTGGTTCTAGTTCTGTCTTTACGTCCTTAATGCTAACATGGTGCCTTTTCCTTATTAGGAAGCTCAGAAATGCTTACTTGGTGAATAGGGTATAAGAAATTGGATGTGTGAGTGTGTGTGTGTGTGTGTGTAAGGGGAGGGGAACTTACCTACAATGTAAGCTGTAGGAATGTTTTTGTCAGGTAGACTTGCACAATAGCCATCAAGTTTTTAGTCATCTCATAGTTTTGCCAGCATATGATTAGTTAAATTTCTGTCTGCTGGATTAGTCCGGAGCCCTTGGGCAAATTCATTCACCTCACTGAGCCTCAGTTTCATCATCTGAAAAAATGTGAGTGGTAATATTTGCACTCCCTACTATACAGGGTTGTTGAGGAAAGTACCTGGATAACTCAAAAAGCGTAAAAATATGAGATAGCTTTGTGGCTAGAGTCATGTAAAAGTGGTGTTGGATTAAAGATTCTCTGGGCCCCTTAGGTACTAGAACTTTAAGGAATTTCTCTTTGAATTTAAAGTTAAGAAATACATCTAAGCCCCCCCCATAAGACTATGGTATCATAAAGGAAAACTTAAAAAAAATTATAGCACTTTAAAATAATACGCTTATTTTTTATTGGTAAGATATTTTAATATTGTAATTTATATTTAATTTTTTTGAAATTACCAATCAACCTCAATAAGCATTAATAGAGTGCCTACTATGCAACAGGTACTGCACTAGTTGCTGGGGATATAATGACTAATTATTGTAAATCAATCCCTTCTCTCAAAGAGCTTTTGTTCTATTAGGGGAATCCATCCATCCATCCATCCATCCATCCCTCCCTCCATTCCTCCATCCATCCATCCATACATGTGTTCACACACACATATTACAAGGTCATGGGGGAAACACTGGAAGCTGGGGAGCATCAGGAAAGGCCTCATTTAGAAAAGTGGTGTTTTAGCTAAGCTTTGAAGGAAACTAGGGATTTGAATTATTGAGGGTAAGGAAAGCCCAATGGGACAACTAGCTGTACAAAATCACAAAAGATGGAGTGACATGTGAAGAAAAGCAAGAAGGCCAGTGTAGTTAGAACAGAGGTGTTCTAAGAGGGAAGAGGAAGTGTGCTGCTCCTGTGTGCAAGTCTCTACCATTTACCAACTAGTAAATCCTGGGTCTTTCCCGTGTATCAGTAGATCTGCATTTCTAACCCTACCCTATGAGTCCTAGGTGACTAGAAGCCCTTCTTCTGGTATTCATACTTAGTGAGTCCTGGCTCTGGGGTAGGGCAAGTGTATGAAAGGGAGCCAGCTATTACTACTCTCATTTTTATACTATTGTCTCTGGGAGCCCCTATGCTAGAAAAGGAAGAATTGTTAGGAGGTACCCAAGCTAAATGCTATTTCTCCTCTAGTTTGAGAATATTTTCATATGTCTAGTGCACCTCTTGGATTGTCTAAAACAGTCTGCAACTTACATGAACTGATGCTGAGTGAAGTGAGCAGAACCAGGAGAACATTGTACACAGTAACAGCCACATTGTTCGATGACTGACCTTGACCGACTTAGCCCTTCTCAGCAATGCAAGGATCTAAGACAACTCCAAAAGACTCATGACGGAAAATGTTATCCATGTCCAGTGAAAGAACTTTGGAGTTTGAATGCAGATGGAAGAATACTATTTGCTCTCCTTTTCTTTTGTTGTTTTGTTTCTTCTTTCTTGTGGTCCCTCCCATTAGTTTTAATTCTTCTTTACATCATGAGTAATGTGAAGATATATTTAATATGAATGAGCCCATATCATATTGCACGCCATCTTGAAGAGGGCGGGGGAAAAATTCAAAACTCAAAATCTTATGGAAGTGAATATTGAAAACTAAAAATAAATTAATTAATTATAAAAAAATAAAACAGTCTCCAGGGGTCCTACACTTTAAAGATGAGCCAGAGGAGGAATCATAGTGTGCAAGAAACAGAAAACAAGGAGAAAGGACCAGAGGATTTATAAATATAAGAGTAATTTCATGAAAGAAGGAGGTGTAGCTCTTTGGTTAGAGTCAAGGTTTACAAGTGTCTATAGTCAGGTCTTCCAGGGATTCAGGATTTATTCTCCTTATGCTTCACTTTTCCACCTTGTGAAAGTCACCAAGACATCTAAAACGAAGGGCAGGCAGGCATGCGGCTGTGGCAGCCTAGGGGGAGGGCTTGGGACATGGTATCACTCTTTGAATCTTCCCAAACCGTAGCTTCTTCAGATTGCTCAGGCTCTGGTCTTGACCTGGTTGTTGTCAAATGATTCTGAAAAAGTGAAAAGAGAGAAACCACCTCCTTAATCCCCTACTTGGTAATGAACACATTCTACTCCCCCTCTGTTACTCCTGTGTCCTCAGAAGACCCCTGATAGCACGGTGGTGATGTTGGTCCCAATTTTACCCAGTGAGAATCCAGGGCTCCGAAGAGTGAAGCCATCCCCTTGGGATCACTCAGTGAGTCAGAAGGACAATTTTAAACAGACCCTACACTCCCTGCCTCAGTCACTCAAACCGTTACGCCACACTCCCTTTGAAACAAGGTTTTGGTCTCCCTCCACATACCTTATAAGGGAAAAATATGCCCCTTGGGATGAGCTTCAGGATTGCAGACCAAAAGATATGAACAAAAGAGGGCAAGGTAATAGAATTAACATAAGTTGATTTTTTTTTTAAGTTAAAGTTCCAAAGTTTTTGCCTCCCCTTTCCATGAAGCCAAGAAGGGTGGATCAAGGATTCTGGTGGAAAAGTGAACAGGAAAAGGGAGAGTTGCTGTCAATCACCAGGACCTGGCACATTTATATGGTACCACCGTCCAATAACTAAAGGTTCAGAGATCTGCTGGGAAAAATTAAAACTGGAAAGAAACATTCCCCTTCTAGCCTTATTACCTTGTCACCTCTGAAGAGGAGTAACACAAGGATTTATGAAGGGACAGATGTTAAAAGTGACAAGCATTTAGCCTTTTAGCTTGTCCAAGGGCAGCGCGTTGATGTCAGACACTCATTCTACGAGCTTTTCCTTCTTAAAGGTAGAGGCTACCGAGTTCACATGAATGACAGATGCTGCCCCAACTTTTTTTTAAAAGGTTCAGATGAATCAACGGTAAATCAATTCAATGAAAACATAGAAGGGGGAAAAACACACAGACTGTCATATAAATTGATGCTAGTAGTCTCTTTAGGTCTGGATTCAAATCAATTCAATTAATCTCAAAACAATACAATTTTTTCAAAGGACCTCCTATATTCTGTACACTGTGCTAGATGCTACAGATAACAAAACGAGAAATTATACCTGCTTTTAAGACATTTATAATTTAGGGGAAGCTAGGTCCTGCAGTGGATAGAGGACTAGCCCTGGAGTCAGAAGGACCTGAGTTCAAATCCAGCCTCAGACACATAACACTTACTAGCTATGTGACTCTAGGCAAGTCGCTTAACCCCAATTGCCTCACCAAAAAAAGAAAGAAAGAAAGAAAGAAAGAAAGAAAGAAAGAAAGAAAGAAAGAAAGAAAGAAAGAAAGAAATTAAGAAAGAAAGAAAGAAAGAAAGGAAGGAAGGAAGGAAATTATAATCTAATAGTCTGTAGAAAAGTTGATTGTGAGACGCAGAATGATATAATGGACAGAGGACTATCCTTGGAATCAGGAACACCTGGGTTTAATTCCTAAGTGAGATCCATAGTAGCTGTTTGATTGTGGGCAGCTCAACTTCTCAGTCAATGCTCTAAGGAGCTCTCTATCATTTGAAGTTAGAGTAGTTGCTCATTTGCATGGGAAGAGGAGAAATTTCCCCACCAGGATTCCACTACACTGATGAGATTACAAGTCTGAATCTAAAAAAAAAGAAACAAAGAAAGAAAAGGCAGTAACAAGGTAGGTCTTATGCAGAGAAAGAACAAGTGTGATTTCAGGGATACAAAAATGGCTATTCTATCCAAAAACATTTCTAGCTCTAGTGCTTATGATAATTCCTTATCCACTTTCCTGACCTCAGATTTATGTCTGGTGAATTGATAGGTCAAAAATGGATGAAGAGAATGGAGGTGGCAAAGAGGAGAAGCTTGTCTCTGGAAGGATGCTTTAAAATTCACATATACTACCTAGGAGATGAAGAGCCCTCATGGTTACCTCTAATGTTCTTTTTGAATTGCTAACCCATTTAATTTATTTGGTCAGCTAACTTTGATAGGTGCTGTGGGAGTAGAATAGGATGGGTTTGTTTCATTTTCTTTTATAAATCTTTATTAATATATATATATAGCTAGAGATGTCCTCTACATGCATTATGGGGTGTCATCATATGGCTTGAAGGGAGGCAGAATAGACTTCTATCAACTTTTTTTCCCCCACTTTTCTCCAAAGGAGATTTTAATTCCTGCCAGGAGAAGCAGTAGGTTAGGGCCAGAAGCTTGGCTACTCTACTCTCTTCAGGAAAAAAAAAAAAAGGAAGTACCAGGCTACAATTTTATCTATCTATTCCCTTAAATATTATTGTTAGTCTAGGGGATGTAGATTTCAAGTTCAAGCTAAACTTTTTGCTATTTATGAATAGGGAAGGAAGGACCCAACCTTTAAATCCAAGGCTTGACCCTTTTCCTACGGGTTGCCATTTCCACAATGAACACACATAAGAAGCAGTAAAGAAATACATTTATCCATGTTGATAACTAAACAGAAATCAGAGAAAGTACACACATAGGAGAGTATTTGCCAGAGCCAGATGATTTAGAGTGCAGGAACTCTCCTATTGGGAGTGAGATAATTCTACTCAACCCCAAAGGGAAAATTCCTCAAAGTCTCTAATATAACAAGCTGGGCCAGGGACATGATGGAGAAAGCTTATTCTCCCTTCAGCAGACTGAAGTGAGGTTGGCACAGTCTGTTTTCTCTCTTGAAGGTGGACGTCAGAAGTACCTGAAGTAATTACAGAACCTGAAAAGCTCTTCTCCCCACTCTTGTCAACTCCACCCCAACCCTCATGCAGATGCAGGGCATTAATTTCTGGAAGAGAGGAGAGAGTCCCATACCAATGAGCTTCGGGACTTGAGTTCCAAAGGAGGGGGAGGGGAGAAAGGAGTGAAAATGAGCTATACTGGGGGTGGGGGAGTGGGGGAGAGGAGGAATCGTAGACCACACCAGCAACTTTGACATAATCTTTCATATTCCCTCTGCTAAATGTGTTTCCCACATGGCAGAAAAACTATCTTTTGGTCAATTTGATTTTTTAGTTTTTAACAAGTTAGTGCCGTATCGTAGTCATTCTATGATAATAAACTGGTAACAGCTGAAGAGCTCATGTATTCATATTCCCCCTTCATCACCTCCTTTTAGAAACCCCTAGTACCAGTTCTTACCTGGATCATTGAATATTTAGTGAAGTATGCCTGCCTCATTTATTACTTACCTTCTCCTAGCTTTCTTACTTTACAACATCCTAGCTCAGAGGGGAAAAGGATCTGAGACCAGCTGGTTTAACCTCTATTTAAATAGACTTCTGTTTTATAATATCCTTATCAAGTGGTCTGTAGGCTATCTAGACCTCACTTAAAGACCTCCAGGGATAGAAAAATAGTCTATTTCTTCTTCCACAAAAACTTGAAGGTGGCTATCTTCTCTCCTCCCTGTCCCCACCTCCCCATCTCATAAACCTTTTCTTATCTCTAGGCTAAATCATCCTTATTTTCTTTAATTGATCCTCATACAACATGATTTCAAGTCCTTTTATCATCTTGGTTGCTCTATTCCAGATGTTCTGTTTTTTACATCCTTCCAAAATGTGATATTCAGAATTGAACACAATCTCCCAGATGTACTCTGATTCAGGCAGAGTCCAATGGTACTTTTTTGGATACTCAGCCAGGACATTGTCTTTTTAAATCTCCTCTTGATTAGTAGGTAGGTGGCCCAGTGGATAGAGAATCCCCAGCCTGCAGTCAGGAAGATTCATTTTCCTGAGTTCAAATCTGACCTCAGACACTTACTAGCTGTATGACCCTGGAGAAGTCACTTAACCCTGTTTGCCTCAGTTCCTCATTTATAGAATGAGCTGGAGGAGGAAATTGCAAGTCACTTCAATATCTTTGCCAAGAAAACCCCAAATGAGGTCATGAAGAGTTGGACACAACTGAAATGACTGAACAACAAAAATTTGGTGATAGCATACTGCTGACTCATTTGAGATCACTGTCTACTCTAACCATCTGTTTTTTTTTTCCCCCATACAAAATGGTGGCTTACACTATTATTGAGTAACCGCTAAAGGCATCTTTGAGTAAACCTCTTGATGAATGTTCTAGAACCTGAATTCCTGGTTTGGGAAATTCCTTGGAATGGCTTGACCAACCTCAATCAATATTGGGTCCTTTGTAAAATGCATTTTGTTGCTCCTCCAACACTGACCCTGGGATTTCAAACAGGTAGGGGTGTGTGTGTGTGTGTGTGTGTGTGTGTGTGTGTGTGTGTGTGTGTG
>NW_020954576.1:29642659-29717806 GCF_900497805.2 Vombatus ursinus
GTGTGTGTGTGTGTGTGTGTGTGTGTGTGTGTGTGTGTGTGTGTGTGTATGGTGATAATGTCTAACAACTTTCTTCTTCTACCAAGTCACTATATTTTGATGCTTCTAGCTCAGTTTTCGGGCAGGGCCAGAACTGTCCACCCACAATGCCAGTCTTTAGTATGCTCTAGAGGGCATCTAGGTGTCAGCCCTCAGACAGACACTAACTAGCTGTGTGACACTGGGCAAGTCACTTAACTCTGTCTGCCTCACTTTTTTTGCTTGTAAAATGAACTGAAGAAAGAAATGGGCAAACCATTTCAATATCTTTGTCAAGAAAACCCTAAAATGGGGTCATGAAAAGTTGGACATGACTGAAATAGCTGAAAAACAAAGTGTGCTCTAGAAATGGCCTCTCAGGCTCCTTCTAGATTCTTCTGTAGCACGGGATAGGAATCGACTTCCTTTGAGTTAAGCCTTTTTGTAACTCTGGCAAGTTGGTAGACCTTTTGCCGAGAAATACTGCTACTAAACATTTACTTCAAAGATATCAAAGATGGAGGGAAAGTACCTTATATATAAAAAATATTTGTAGCAGCACCTTTTTTTATATTCAAGAACTGGAAATAAGGTGAATATCAGTCAATTGGAAAATGACTGAACATGGCATATGAATGTTATGGAATATTATTGCATTACAAGCAAGAATAAAAGGGATGGATTTAGTGAAGCCCAGGAAAGGCTTTGATGCAGAATGAACTGAGCAGAACCAGAAGAGCAATTTATACAATGACTATAATTATGCGAAAGAAAACAACTTATGAAAGACTTAAGAATGCTGATCAACTCAATGACCACTAGTGATGCCAGAAAACAAAGGGCAATGCATGCTTCCCACTTCTTGAATGAATAAAAACATTTATTAAGTGCCTATTATATGCCATGCATTGTGTTAAGTACTGTTAATTATGCAAATACAAAAGCAAAGACAGTTTGCTCTCAAAGAGTTTATACTCTAAGAAGGAAACAACACAATTTTAGGAGTGGTAGCCTTGGAGGGGTACTTTGTCAGTCAGTTAATAAGCACTTATTAATCATTTACTATGTGCCACCACTGAGCTAAGTATTGGAGATTAAAAGAAAAAAAAAAGGCAAAAGACAATCCCTGCCTTCAAGGAGCTTTACAATCTAAAAGGTAGACAGTGGTGAGTGGGGCCATAGGGGAGTACATTTAAGTGCCATTCAGAAACAATGGTAGGGTTGATTTGATTTTGGTTCATGGTTCCAAAACTGGAAGGGCAGAGTGAAGGGCACTAATTGCAAACTGGTTTTGGAAAATATAAGGAGGTGGAGCAGAGGAGGGTGTGAGGGGAAGCACAACTGGAGTTTTCCTGAAAAAGTGTTTGGATGGACTGAGGTCATGGACTACAGGTGAAGAATGAGGCATGCTTTTAAGGCACAATGAATTAGCTTGTTTTGCTTGTTTATGTTATTTGTTACAAGGGAGGGCTTCTATTCAGGTAAAGTGAAGAGGGAGTTGGTTGGAAATGAAAATGTTGCAAAGAGAGAAAGAAAAGAGTGTTAATGAAACTCAGAGAAGTAGAAAACTTTTATTCTTATTATGTCACATTTAACATGCACATAAAACTGCATATAACAGTTCATATTATCTTATATAATCTTCTTTTTCTGTCCATATTTGTTGATTTATTTAAGCTCATAACAAAAAAAGAAAAAAATTTAATGATTCTTTAAAATAGTGCTTTCTAAATTGACAGGGAACATGATATAATGGAAAAAGCAATGAACAAACCTTGGGTTTGAACCCTGACTTTTTCCTGCGCAGGTCACTTTACATTTATGAGTCTCAGTTTCTTCATTTGTAAAATATTTGTGGTCAGTCATTTCCAACTCTTCATGACCTCATTTTTGTTTTGTTTTGTTTTTTGGCAAAGATACTGGAGAGGTTTGCCATTTCCTTCTCTAGCTCATTTTACAGATGGGGAAACTGAGGCAAACGGATTCACTTGACTTGCCCAGTGTCACAAAGTTAGTGTTTGAGGCTAAATTTGAACTCAGGAAGATGAGTCTTCCTGATTCCAAGCCCAGGGCTCTATCCATTGTGCCACCTAGCTGCCCAAATGGAAAATAGAGATTTAAAATTGCACTTTTGAGTACAGGTGATA
Source organism: Vombatus ursinus (assembly GCF_900497805.2). Classification (NCBI taxonomy): domain Eukaryota; kingdom Metazoa; phylum Chordata; class Mammalia; order Diprotodontia; family Vombatidae; genus Vombatus; species Vombatus ursinus. The sequence continues at coordinate 29,644,825 of NW_020954576.1, forward strand.
AAATGTGGATCAAGTGCTTTCTAACTGTAAAGTGCTGTAGAAATGTAGCATTATACCTCGCAAAGAGACTCTCCTACCAATCTTAGGATTCCTTTGCAAATCATTCACAGAGTCACAGAATTTGAGGTGAGAAGAGATCTCAGTGGCTATCTTATCCAACCTGTAATCTCTGCTGTAACACACCTGACAAGTAGTCATCCGGCCTCTACTTGAAGACCTCCATGTCCAGGAGAACCCACCACCTCTGGAGGCAGACCACTCCACTTTGGAACAAATCTAATTGTTAGAAAGTTTTTACTGAAATTAAGCCTAAATTTTTGAGCACATATTAACAAGTTGTGAATCTGTTCTGATGGTGATTTTTGGTTGCGGAAGACTGAGGATTTTTGGATGATTCTAGAATAGTTTGAGTATAAAGACCAAGGCAGTTTTGTTTAGTAGGTACAGAAGCAAGGGACTGACAGCTATAAAATAATGGAAAGTTAGAGTTGAAAGGGACAATCCATTTCCCTACTCCATGTCTTTATACTGTCTGTCTCCCCCTCCCCCCATACTTGGAATTCTCTCCATCTACATCTCTACCTCTTAGCTTCTCTAGCTTCTTTCAAGACTCAGCTCAGATTCCATCTTCTGCAAAAGAAGTCTTTCTTGCCTTTCCCTACCCTGCCTTCCCTCTGAGAATCTGCTCAGTATTTACTTACTCTTTCATCTATTCTCTCTGTCTCTTTGTAGATAGATAGGTAGATAGATAGATATCAACAGATAGATAGATTGATAGATAGTTGTTTTTTTTTTTAACATGTGTTCCCCATTCTGTTGAGTTCCTTGAAGTTAGGGACAGTTTTTTGTTTGTTTGTTTGTTTTTGCTTTGCTTTATATCTCCAGAGTTTAGCACAGTGTCTGGCACATAGTAAGCTCTTAATAAATGCTTGTTGATTGTTCGATCTTTGGGGAGCCAGTGACAAGTTTCCCCTCCAATTCCATGTAAGACAACTCTACATTTTGTAAAGGGATAATGGGGCATCAACTCATCTTTTCATTTCATTTTATCATATTAATACCTCTATTTGTACCTGCCTCTTTCTGTAATTATGTCAACTGAATTTGCAGGAAGGAGAAACCAAATCCTGCCCCCACCCTCCCCTCCAACCAACGCATAAAAATAGAAGGAAAAACTTAATCTGAACTTCTGCTTTGCCTTGAATATTTTCCTTCTCCTGAAATGCTTCAGATTAGAAAGTCCTGACTCCTAAACGTACAAAGTTATCATGACAAATACAAGAGCATAAAAGGCAAGGTCAGCCCATGTATGCGTGTCCACATCAGCTTTTGCAGAACCAACATGACACATGTCATGGATGATTCATACCGATGAATCACTTTCTCACTCTCACTTAGGAATGGTCTGATGTGACCCACAGGAGAGGACATGTTTGTTTTTCTTGGTAACCACCTAAATTTCTCAAGCAGCTGTTTGTTCCTCGCACTTGCCATTCTATTACCTCAAAAAGGAAATCAATGCTGTGGTGCATTTTGGCTAACAGTGAAACCAAAGGTCTCTAGGGTTCTTAATTGTGGGACAAGAGGATTGGCATATGAAAAGGAGAATCAGAACTGGAGTGTCTGGTTCTACTCAAGCTCTTCTACCTCCTAGCTATAGAACCTTGGGGAAACAGCTAAAACTCTCTAGTCTTCATTTTCCTCACATTTAAAATGGTCATCATAGTACTCATTCTACCTGCCATGTCATATGGTGGTTGTGAAGAGTTTTTTAATGTGCTCTATGAATGCATGAGATCTTGTTATTATTAATAGAAAGTATATGCTTGGAAGGAACCCTTCAAGTCCATGTTGGGAGAAACCGAATCACCATCACTGGTCCTCTCTTGGCTGATAGGAGCCATAGATTTAGGGTTAGAAGTGGCCTCAGAAGTCATCTAATTTAATCCTTTCATTTTACAAATAAGGAAATAGATCCTGGAAGAATAAGTGACCAAAGTTATACATATGGTAAGTGACAGGGGAAGATCTCAGAGGTGGGGGACCTGCAGCTTCAAGGCCACATGTGGCCTTCTAGGTCCTTGGGTGTGGCCTTTTGATTGAGTCCAAGTTTTACAGAACAAAGTCTTTTATTAGGGGGATTTGTTCTGTGAAGGGCCACACTTGAGGACCTAGAGGGCCACGTGCGGCTTTGAGATCACAGATTCCCCACCCCATAAGTGCTCTGACATTAAGTCCACTGCTTTTTAACCCAGGCCATGATGCCTATAATTTAGCTACTGTGCTATTTTCTATTACTAAATTGCTTCACAATTACTTAGCATGTATTTTATGGGGGGAGGGGGGTCTGCTGTCTTGAAAGCTCAGCAGTAGCATTATCCATGTACTTTCTTCTCTGGCCGGATGGTTAGGCACGAGTTACTCCTATGTGCTTTTCTTGGAAAATTGGCAACTTCCCTGGCTGTGCTGCCACGTCTTGTGCCCAGAAAATCCATTCTCAGACTTCTTGTCTGTGAGCTATTCTCAGGAAGAGGAAAAAGAAAGGCAGATGACCTTCAGCAATTCTCCTTCAGCCTCATTTAGGGGCACTTTTCATAACCCCTGTGGATCACTATCACCACCTGCTGTGTTCTTAGGCTCTCTCCAGAAGAAAGGTGGAAAAAATGGAAAGGGCAATCCCTGCCAGACCCCCACCCCAAGTCCTCAGGAAAGTCTAGAGCAAAGGGATGGCTCCTTTAAAAAGACTTGATATCCTCCCCATTGTTTGAGCCAATAATTCATATGGGTGGTAGGCCAATTCTCATTGAAATTTAACTGGGAATTACCAGTTATCCTCTTTAGTCTTCTTAAGAAGGCGGTGATGGGTATCTACTCCATTATTTTCCCCATTCATACCTGTGATTTCATTGGTAAAAGGAATTTTCTGGGGTGTAATGGAGTGTTCAAGGAGGACTACTATGTCTGGTGTGAAGCTTCTTATCCACCTTGATATGTACATGGCATTCATTTCTCACCTGTGGCTCCAAGAAGTTGTACCATGCACAGCAGCCATACCATGGTAAACCATTTTGGCAAAAAGGCTTGAGGGTAACCAACGGACCTCAAATCCATCAGTGAGTTGGAGGGTGTCTACCCTAAATGTGTGAAGACTTCTTCTCAGCAGAATAGGTGGATGAGAACAATTTGTTCCAAAGGCCATAAAGGTGGCTGGAGGAGGTGCTATGGAACACTTGGAGCTTGGTCAGACATAGAAGATGCCAGAGTAATCCACTGCATTCAGGGCCCTGGCATTGACTTTTGTCTTGCCACTGGCCTTGGATGACTGAAAGAGAAAGTGAAGCTGATGACTTTCTTCAGCTCTGCCCCACATGAATCCATTTAACTTGAGTCAAAACATCAACTGGGATATCATTGGTCCTCTTTGAAAATGAAGGACAGTCATATGCACCAAGTGGTATAGCATCCAAATTCTTAGAGGAGAAGTTAAGTGAGTTACAGGAAGAAACAGACAGCAAAACTATACTAGTAGGGGACCTCAACCTCTCCCTCTCAGAACTAGATAAATCTAACAACAAAATAAACAAGAAAAATTAAGGAGGTGAATGGAATTTTTATAAAGTTTAGATATGATAGACCTCTGGAGAAAATTGAATAGGGATAGAAAATAATTATGCCTTTTTTCTCAGCAGTACATGGCACCTACACAAAAATTGACCATGTACTAGGGTATAAAAACCTCACAATCCAATTCAGAAAGGCAGAAATATTAAATGCTTACTTTTCAGATCATGATGCAATAAAAATTGCATGTAATGAAGGGTCATGGAAAGATCTAATCCTAAAGAATGAGTGGGTCAAACAACAAATCATAGAAACAATCAATAATTTCATCCAAGAGAATGACAATAATGAGACAACATACCAAAACTTAAGGGATGCAACCAAAGCAGTTCTTAGGGGAAGTTTTATATCTCTAAATTCTGGTTCAATATTAGGAAAGCTATCAGTGTAATTGCCCATATCAATAATAAAATTAACAGAAATCATATGATTATCTCAATAGATGTGGAAAAAACTTTTGACAAAATACAATACCCATTCCTATTAAAAACACTAGAGTACATAGGAATAAATGGAGTTTTCCTTAAAATGATAAGTAGCATCTATCTAAAATGATCAGCAAGCACTATATGTAATGGGGATAAGCTAGAAGCTTTCTCAATAAGATCAGGGGTGAAATAGAGATGTCCATTATCACCACTATTATTCAATATTGTACTAGAAATGTTAGCTTTAGCAATAAGAGAAGAAAAAGAAATTGAAAGAATTAAAATAGGCAATGAGGAAACAAAGCTATCACTCTTTGCAGATGATATGATGGTGTACTTAGAGAATCCTAAAGATTAAACTAAAGAACTACTTGAAATAATTAACAACTTTAGCAAAGTTGCAGGCTATAAAATAAACCCACATAAATCATTGGCATTTCCATATATTACCAACAAAGCCCAGCAGCAAGAGATAGAAAGAGAAATTCCACTTAAAATAAATGTAGATAATATAAAATATGTGGGAGTCTACCTGCCAAGACACACCCAGAAACTATATGAACACAATTAGAAAACACTTTTCACACAAATAAAGACATATCTAGATAATTGGAAAAATATCAAGTGCTCATGGGTAGGCTGAGATAATATAATAAAAATGACAATTCTACTTAAATTAATTTACTTATTCAGTGCCATACCAATTAAACTACTTAAAAAATTATTTTATAGATCTAGAAAAGATAATAACATGATTCATCTGGAAGAACAAAAGATCCACAATATCAAGTGAATTAATGAAAAGAAATGCAAGGGAAGGTGGCCTAGCAGTGCCAGATCTAAAAGTGTATTATAAAGTAGCAATTAGCAAAACTACTTGGTACTGCCTAAGAAATAGAGTGGTGGATCAGTGGAATAGGTTAGGAAGACACAGTAGTCAATGACTGTAGTAATCTACAGTTTGATAAACCGAAAGGCTCCAGTTTCTAGTATAAGAACTCACTATTTGACAAAAACTGCTGTGAAAACTGGAAAATAGCATGGCAGAAGTTAGCCACTGACCAACATCTTATACCTTATATCAAGATAAGATCAAAACAGGCACATGATTTAAGCATGAAGGTGATACCATAAGCAAATTAGGAGAGCAAGGAATAGTTGACCTGACAGATCTATGGAGAAGGGAAGAATTTATGACCAAGCAGGAGATAGAGAAATGCAATTTGAATAATTTTGATTACATTAAATTAAAAAGTTTTTGCACAGACAAAGCCAATGCGATCAAGATTAGAAGGGAAGTAGAAAGCTGGGAAACAATTTTTACAGCCAGTGTCTCTGATAAAGGCCCCATTTCTAAAATATATAGACAACTGAGTCAAATGTATAAGAATACAAGTCATTCTCCAATTGATAAATGGTCAAAGGATGTAAATAGGCAATTTTCAGATGAAGAAATTAAAGCTATCTATAGTCATATGAGAAAATGCTCTAAATCAGTATTGATTAGATAAATGCAATTTTTTTAGGCAATTGGGGTTAAGTGACTTGCCCAGGGTCAGATAAATACAAATTAAAACAACTCTGAGGCACCACCTCATACCTATCAGATTGGCTAATATGACAAAAAAAAAAAAGAAAATAGTAAATGTTGGAAAAGATGTGGGAAAATTGTAACACTAATACATTGTTGGTGGAGTTGTGAACTGATCCAACCATTCTGGAGAGCAATTTGGAACTATGCCCAAAGGGTTATAAAACTGTGCATACCCTTTGATCCAGCAATACCAATTCTAGGTCTGTATCCCAAAGAGGTCATAAAAAAGAGAAAAGGACCTACATGTATAAAAATATTTATAGCAGCTCTTTTTGTGGTGGCAAAGAATTAGAAATTGAGAAGATGTCCATCAATTGGGAAATGACTGAACAAGTTGTGGTATATGAATGTAATGGAATACTATTGTTCCATAAGAAATGATGAGTAGGTGGATGAGTAAAGTAAGCAGAACCAGGAGAATATTGTACACAGTAACAATAACATTGTGTGATGACCAACTCTGAAAGACTTAGCTCTTCTCAGCAATACAATGATGTAAGACAATTCCAAAAGACTCATGATGGAAAATGCTATTCACATTCAAAGAAAGAACTATGGAGTCTGAATGCAGATCAAAGCATACTATTTTCTCTCTCTTTTTTTTTTCTTTCTCATGATTTTTCCTTTCTATTCTGATTCTTCTTTCACAACATGACTCATGAGTTAATCTGTTTAACATGACTGTACATGTATAGCTTATATCAGATTGCATGCCATCTTGGGGAGGGGGGAGGGATAAGAGGGGGAAAATTTAGAACTTAAAATCTTATAAAAGTGAGTATTGAAAACTAAAAATAAATAAATTAATTAATGAATTAATTAAAAAAAAGAAAATGAAGGACAGTCAACAACAATAGGGAAATTTCAGTGAGGAAACTCTCTTCTGTAATTTATAATCTTAGTTGCCTGGGGCACTGAGAGAGGAAGTTATTTGCCCATGATCACAGTCAGTGTGTGTCAGAGGAAAGACTTGAAGCTAGGGCTTGCTTGGACCCAAAACCAACTCTCTTATCAATACTACCTCTAATCAAAGTCACAAACACAGGTTTAGTGGCTCATTACCCAGTAACTCATCAGGATGATTAAGGAACTCTCTTGAACAACTCCTTACACCAAACCCTTTCTCCCAAAGCTTCACATCTTGATTAGCTTGCGAAGCTGATCAGGGGGACACCCTTGATGTCCACCTTCATAAGGTATACTTTCCAATAAGTAAAGTCTTTTCATAAATAGAATGGGTTGCCTTCTGAGGCACTAGGTCTCCCTATCAATGAAAGCAATGCCTAAATAAGTGTATGTCAGAGATGTGGTTGAGAGCCCAGGTTGGGAAGCTGAGTGAGATGCTCTCTGAAATTCTCCACAAATCTATGATTTTGTAATCCTCCCCAGTTTCCTTCATATACTTTATCTCTGTTTTATCCTTTCTCTTTACTTCCTTCTTCTTCTATTCTGCCATTCCTTTTATTTTTGTCATTGTCTCCTCAGTGCCTAGCATGATACATGACACCAAATATATGCTTAATAAATGCTTGTTAATTGATTACCTTTCCCCCTTCTCCCTTTTTTTCTGCCAATGACTTTACTTGGCCTCCTAGGTGGAACTAAGGGCAAAAGAAGTCCTTTGCTCCCTAATTTTATTCTTTTTAAATCTTAAAATTTATTTTATTTTTAATTTATGGAATAAAACAAGCATTTCCATAACATAGTATAATTAAAAAAAGATAATTGCACGTGAAACTGCAAGTCTGCTATGTGCAACTTGCTATTCCTTTTGAATATATAATAGAGTTATCTTATCCACTTTCATTCTTCAAATTCTTGAGAGCTCACCTAGCTCTCTGCCTGGTTAACTAGATTAGCTCCAACACAACATGAGCACAGTCCAAAAAGATGCTGCTTTTGCTGACCCCGTTGGGGTATGTGAAAAGATTGATACACTTCTATACTTTACATGTGAGCCTGCAGCACAGGACCTAAAGGAACAGGCTTCAGGAGGGAATTGAGAAGTGGGGCCTGGGACAGAACATGGTTGGGGAGGGGCCAAGGGCAGATGTTGTAAATTTGGAACACTTTGGATTTTAGAGATAGGGAAGACCAAAATAGAGCCACTAGGTAGAAACTGGTCGTTATACTTCTATTTTGTTCCATTATAAACTTGAGCAGAAATGCTATTTATTAAAAACAAAAACCAGCCGGTAGGGGTGTGACTGGAAAGCAATTTTCCTGAAAAATAATAGCCAGAAGCTTTAGTGGACTATAAGGCCAATTCAAGACAAAAAATATGATATGGCAGCCAAGAAAGATGACAGTATCTTAGGAGGCTTCAAGAGTAGCATAGTGGCTAGGAAGAGGGAGGTGGCCTTGCTGTTCCACTTCTTCCTTAGTCAGACCTTACCTGGTTGGTCCTGGGTGCTATATTTTTAGGAAAGTCATTGATAAGTTGGAAAGCGTCCTGATGAGGACACCAAAATGATGAGGGACCTTGAGATCATGCTACATTAGGAATGAATGAAGGGACGGGGGCTATTTTGCCTGGAGAAGAGAAGAATTATATAGCACCAAATCCATGTAGTATAAATACAGATGGCAAATCCATCAAATAAACAGACAAAACTGTTTCTCCAAATCTCTTTGGCATAATATTGATCCATAAAAATTTTAGAACAACATTTTAAATAGATGTCACCATATCATCTACTCAAAATCCCCGAGCGACAAGTATAAAAAAGTTTTCACAGCATGGAGTCTTAGTGGAAAAATCAAAACCATATGGGGAAAAGATGTGCTATAGATCATCCCTATAATCCTGTTGTCTGCTGGAATTGTCCAGAAGATGCATTCCATGAGCTTATAGAAGATGAATTTATATGCCAATGCTTTTACTCAACTATAAAAAGTAGTTGGTGAAATAATCACAGTGTAGACTTGTACAAAAATGTTTAGTATCTGAACTTCACAGAAAAAAAAGGATGAGAAGACTAAATATATTAATTTTGTTGTTAATTTGTTTTTCAGTTGTTTCTGACTCTGTGACCCTATTTGGGGTTTTCTTGGCAAAGATACCAGAGTGGTTTGCCATTTCCTTCTCCAGCTCATTTTACAGATGAGGAACCTAAGGCAGATGGGGTTAAGTGACTTGCCCAGGGTCACATAGCTACTAAGTATCTGAGGCCATATTTGAACTCAGGAAGACTGGTCTTCCTGACTTTAGGCCCAGCATTCTATCCACCGTACAACCTAGCTATAATAATAGCTCACATTGATAAAGCACATTTAAATGTGGAAAGAGCTTCATGGATATTTCCTTATTGGATTCTTATATAACCCTGCTTCCTACGCCAGTGAGATCACAGGTCTACAAACGCACTCATTTACACATACATAAATAACATATATATATGCACATTTTATCTCCAGTAAGACAAACACAGAGGTTGCATATGGAAGAAAAGTGGTTGTTTTTAGAGTTGGAATATTTGCCAATCAATTAACAGGTATTTATTTTCTGTTATGTATCCACCAATGGAATAGACACTGAAAGGAATTAAAAAAAAACAAAACAAAAAAAACTTACGATCTATTTCTTGACCTTAATGATTTTACAATCAAAATGAAGAGACAAGAATAGCTGATATGAGAACCGTTCAGCACTAATCTGAAATGAAGTGAGTTGTCTTCAGATTTAAGACTTAGAAAGGACCTTAGAGGTCATCTAGTCAACCCCTGTGCGGTCTCTTCCCACCTCCCATTCCATGTTCAATGAAATAGATTTCCAAATAAATCAAATGACTTGCCTAAGGTTATATAATGGGTGGTTCAAAGGCCATTTATATAAGACTCTCCTCTTTGGTGGAGATTGATTATTCAGGGCTCTATTCCTGCTTGAAGGATGGAATCCGTGAGAGCTTGAGGGAAAAGTGAATCTGGTCTTCTGTCTTCTAGCTCTGAGAGGGAAGACATGAGATTCCATACTCTCTTCAGGTATCTGAGGGTAGAGAAAGACTTTGGGAAGAAGCCAACAAGAAGAAGAGCCAGCATTTTGATCATGTCCCTAAGCCCAGCCTACTACTAGAAACTGAGGAACTTCCTCTTAGATGAGACTTGGGACTCTCTTGGTTGATTGAGCTGAGTTTTCTTGTTTCCAGTGGGAGAGTTCATTCCCCTTTGTGTATTGACTATATTCTTATATATACCAGTATATATTCTCATCTAAATACTTTCTCTGATTTCTGTTTGCTATCAGCTTGGATAAATGGATTTATTCACTTTTCACTTCACGTGTTCATTGTAGAACTGGCATTTGGTGAGACAGGAACCAGTCTTTGGATATACAGCTTGAGCCTCTCCTTCTCCGTTAAGGGAGAGTGATCATGAGCACAGTTTGAACCTTAAAAATTTCTTCCCTTAGACTAATAATATTTAATGGAACTGAGAGATATTATTCTAGCCTGGCACCCCTTCTTTCAGGAGAGTAGAGTGATTGGCCTCTATCTTCAACCTCCTACTCCTCTCCTGGCAAGAGTCAAAGTCTTTCTCAGAAAGACAGGAGGGAGGAAGCTGTAGATATTCATTCCTATCTCCCTGTGAGCCACATCTAGATAGTCCCATAAGGACACACATAACCTATATGGGCAAAATAAGCAACATAGCATACCTCCACACATGTCCCTCTACAGCTTTTTATATACTGAGAAGCAGAGCTGCTACCTCAATCCAAGTCTTCTGGCTTCAAGTCCAGTCCTCCTTCTCATGTATCGTACTGCTTGGCTGTCGTAGAGGTTTAATGAAGCAGAGTGATTTTTGGCATGGGTCTTGGAAGCCTGGGTAGGACTTGAAGGAGCAGAGAAGAGGAAGGAGGCTCCAGGATAAAGGTACTGGTGCTTATGGGGACAGCATGAGCAAAGACAGGGAGGCAATAATGAGGCATGAAGACAAGATAAGTCTACTTAGAGTGGAGCTGGGTAGTGTTGGTTATTAAACTGGCTAGGAAGGGCATAGTCATATTATTGCAGTCCTGGACTATGAAGGTGAGGATTTTAGAACTGATACAGTAGAGGAAAGGGAACCATTATTAGTTCTTTAAGAGGGGCATGGCATGTTGAAATGACCATTTTAGGAAACCTAATCTAATAGTGGTGTATAAAAAGATCACAGAAGGGGATGATCTGAGTCAACATTTAAAACACTATTTCAATAATCCAGTAAAAATAACAGCTGGCACTTTATATAGTGCTTTTAGGTTTTCAAAACACTTAACAAATATTGTCTCATTTTATCCTCACAGCCCTGTGAGGTAGGTGCTATTATCCTCATTTCATAGAAAAGAAGAGGTTAGCAGCAGGCTCAACCCAGGCATAAAGATGGGGATTTGCATGCTATTGGCACAAAGAGGTTGTTAAAGCTGGGGGACTGGATTAACTATCTAAGTGGTTGAGTGTAAAGATAGAAGAACATAGACTAGGTATTAAGATTTGGTAAGCATGTATTGTTAGAGGACAGGAGAAAAAAGAAAAGTCAGAAGAGCAGTCTGTAAGACTGTAAGCTCAATGAGGGTAGGAACCTGCTAGATACCACAGTGCGCTCTCAGGAAGACCTGAGTACAAATCTGGCCTCAGACAGTTACTAGCTGTGTGACTCAGGGCAAGTCACTTAAATCTCTGTCTGCTTTGGTTTTCTCATCTATAAAAATCACAATATCATCCACCTCCCAGGATTGTTGTGAGGATCAAATAAGATAATATTGGTGAAGTGCTTAGCACAGTACATGGTGTAGAGTTAATGCTTTATAAACATTTCTTCCTTGTCCTTTTCCCCTTAGTTAAACTGCTTAACTTTCCAAGTGCCCAGCATAGTGGTCTGACACCAATAATTATTTATTAAATTGAATTCAAAAAAGAATCAGCTTAGAGAGGTAGGAAGTTGGCAGGAAATTTCAGGACTATGAAAGCAAATGAATGAGAGAATTCTGCAATGCAGTGGGTGGGTGGTTAATAGTTAGATCTATTTCATCAAACCTATGCATTCAATGAAACCAGTCTTGCCAGGAAAATGAGCCTGGACAGTTTCCATGTGATTTCACCTTGATCTTGACAGTATGCTCTTTTTTATCCTATCACAAAAGGTTAATTTTGTGCTGCTTCTCACTTAAAATTGACCTCATTTTCCTTGATTAGGCCTATAGAAACGATTTAGTGCAGACATCTCTGCTAATTCTTTTTTTTATTTGATTATCTAAAATAATAGTCTAGAAAAAGACAAAATTTACCCAAGTTGGATTCCAGCCCTAAGCTTCTGATTTTTCACTGTTAGATGAAAAGTAACATTTACATGACAGGTCTCAGAAACCTTTGCTAAAGGACTGCTCTACTAGACTGTGACCTCCTTGAGGGCGGGGACTATCTTTTGCCTTTCTTTGTATCACCATGGGTTAGCATAGTGCCTGGCACATAGCAGGTACTTACTATATGTTTATTTTATTTTTTTAAAGGCCATCAGTGATGGGGAAACCCACTGCTTTCCAAGGTTGCCTGTCCCACTTTCAGACAACTCTAAGAAGTTATGTCAAGCAAAAGTTGGTCCTTTTGCATGAACTGAACACACTACTTTGAGTGTGGCCTGATCCAGGCAGAGTAGAATAGAGCTATCACCTCTTTCATTCTTGACACTCTATTTTTTAGCACAGTGTTGGGTAACATTAATTTTTTTTTTTTTGCTGCTATACTGTACTGTTGACTAATTTTGAGCTTTCATTGCACAAAAAAGTAGGTGTGTTGAATTAATGTAGGGTGTGTGCAGGAAACCAAAAATATTCATCGATCAGTAGTCATGTAGCTCCTGCTGCCTTTGTCTATTTTCTATAATAACCATGGGGAATTTTGGGGTTCTTGGTGGGGATCCACTGAACTGGCTGGCTGCCACCCCAGACCACAGATTGCCCCTGTTTGTAAGTATTCATAATGATTGAATAAATTACTACCTATAATCAGTATTGAGCTCCTTGGTCTCTTCCTTTGGTATCAAAAGAACACCCTACCATTATAGGGGAGGTACAGGGTTCCCCAACCAGGAGAATTCTGTACCTTACAATATACTATACAATAGTATAGAGTTATAGGTTTTTTCTTTGCACTGCCAGTACCTAGTAGGTACTCAATAAATGCTTAGAGAATGAATGAATCTTTGCTGCTGCTCAGAATCAAGTTCAGAATGATCCTTTAGTCACTTCCTCCACCTTTTGAAGGATGAAATAATCATTAAGACAATTTCTGAATTTTTGCTTCTCCTTGGGCTTGTTTTCTCATCTATAAAATGGGAATATTGGATTAGATGATATCTCAGCTAACTTCTAGATGGAACAGTGGGTGATTCTGTGATTATTATCAACATAAGCATGTTAGTTTAAACCATGGAACTAGATGAGTTCTCTGAGGGTATCAGTGCAAGTATAGGACTGAATAGAGGTCAACAAAAGATATGTGAAGGTCCCAGTTAGCCCTTGTCCTGCTTGGCCATTTAACCCAGGACCCCTAGAGGAAAGGGCAACTCAGGAAATGGGACCCTTCCTTCTTCCTTCTGGGTGCTCTGCGTGTAACCTGGACTTGACTAAGATTGGAATGGCTCTAATTTCACTGAACAGAGCACTCAACAAGCTCTAAGAGCCTATCAGTAATTTTTGCTCTTTCTAGTTATTGTCTTGGGCCAACAGCCAACACTGACGCATGCAGAGCTATGTTTGTTGTTCGCTGTTGGAAACCACTTTGGATGACAAATCAATAAGGATAATTCTCACAGGGGATGCCATTACTGTCATTATGGCAGTGGTATAATGCGTGAGATCCTTCCAGGTGAGGCTGCTATTCCCCAGGGGCTGAAGTACAAGGACTCTTTCAGGCCATGAGGTTTTTGTTTAGGGAATTGCTCTTACAGAGGATAAAATTATACCTTGACAAAAAAGACTGAATGTACCTTCCCCAAGTGCCTCACTGAAATCCAGGCATAAAGGACTGGTTCACTTATAAGACTGCATGCTGTAGTGGAAAATATATTGGTTTTTGAGTCAGAGAAACCCAATTCTGCTACTTCTCATTGCTGTGACCTTGGCCAAGCAAGTCATTTCTCTCTTTGGGCCTCATCTTCTTCATCTGTAAAATGAATGAGTTGAACCAAATGACCTCCAATGTTCCTTCTAGCTCTAACTCCATAATTCTGAATTTAGGTTCTATGCCTTCTGAATTAGAAGAGCCTCAATTCTTTGAGTAGCTTTAATTAAGCTCTACTCTTCTAACTAGATACAAAACCTTAATTTCCCCCTCTTTCTTCTTTTCTTCCACAACCCCAAAATATGTATATGGGGAGGTAGAGTGGGGAAACAGAGATGGAGGGAGAGGGAGCAAGAGTGGGTGTATGTACAAGGTTGGAGATGCCTTGAAAGTTATTCGAGTCATCTTGGTTTATGCTTGACCTTTCTATCCATGTATTTTCTAGAAATTTGTATTTAATTTCTCCCCAATGTCTCAAGACATTTTAGTTCATTATTTTCTGATACATGGACTCCCTAGATCTTCCTGTCCAGGATACATTGTGTTACTGACTCCATTACAAAAAAATCTACCAGCAGTACTTATCACTTTATGGTGTCATGGAAAGAGCATTGAACTCATAATCAGACAATCTGTAGTTGAATCTTAGTTCCATCACTTACTCACTGTGTGACCTTGGGCAAGTCTTTTAACTGATGAGCCTCAGTTTTTTATTCTATGGGCTTGATAACCTTGAATTTCACTTCTATCTCTAAAGGTTAATAATTCAAAGTATGATACACATCTGCAGAGCCTAGTGATGTGGTTCTGGAACCCAAAACCTGAATTAGACCAGAAACTACTGATGCTATTTGGTGTGTACTTATTTTTGTCCTGCATGGCTTAAATACATTTGTTCTTGACCTATATTATTTTAAAAGCTTAATGTCTATTCATAACAACAGTGTGTGTGTGTGGTGTGTGTGAGAGAGAGAAAGAGAGAGAGAGAGAGAGAGAGAGAGAGAGAGAGAGAGAGAGAGAGAGAGAGAGAGTGGCTAGATCTGTAATTTCATCACTGTGGGCGACTCCTCTTGCGAAATTCTATCCACTGATACAGATAAGTAACCTGACTGTAATGCAGAGTATTAGTGCTGCCTTTGGGGGCACTTACAGGTTAAATAATTTGCCCAGAGTTACAAAGCCAATATATGTAGGAGGCAGGAATTGAACCCAGGCCTTTGGGCAATGGAGACCATGTTCCAATCTTCGATTTTCAAGCATAAGGAAGAACTAGGTGTGTAGTTCAATGAAAAGAGTGCTGGATTTTAAGTCAGAGGATCTGAGCTCCAGCCATGCCTCTGACCCCGTTATCTATGTGACCCTAGACAAGACGCTTAAACTCTCTGAGCCTCAATTTCCTCATCTATAAAATGAAATGGTTGAACCAGATGACCGCTAAGGTCCCTTTCCATTTCAAAACTGTGACCCTGGGAAAATTTTCCCCCATTTCCTTGTATTTAGCAATTGGTACAATGTCCTAGATGGATGTGTACAATACCTTGGGAGACAGACCTGCAGAATCAAGAGAGCTCCAAGGAGAAACAATGAAATTGAAGATTTCCTTCCCCCACCCACTGAAGACAATCTTCTGTCCAAGAGGGATTTGTCGAAAAGGCTACAGTAAGATCCTCATCACTGGAGATCTTCAAAGAGAGGCTGGATCACCACTTGGTGTAGAAGGGACCACCATTCTGACACAAGTTGTAATAAGTGGCCTCTGAGGTCCTTTCCAACTTTGAGTTTCTGTGTCTTTATATTGACAGGCATTATCTGTCAACTCCTTTTTCCTTTCCCCATTTTTGATGTCATAGAAAGAATATTGAATTAGGAACCAGAAGATCTGAGCTCTAATTCCAACTCTACTGTTAGCCAGCTATATGATTTTGGACTAGTTACATAATGTGACAGAGCCTAATTTCTCATTTACAAAAGTTAATGTTTGATTTGTTCAATAAATATTTGTCGAGTGTCTATTATGCATAGTACTGTGTTATAATAAGACAGTAGATTTGTAGTTATAAGGGATCTTAGAAGTCATTTAGTCCAATTCCTCATTTTTTGAAGCTTTTAGAAAAGGGATTTATACTAAAGTGACAGGGCAATAACAGTTGATATAAAATGCACATTTGAAAAGTCAGGGACACACTCTCCCACAAATTCACATGGGTCCGTAGGAAGAATAACCTTAACTTTGTACCACAGTAGTGGAGTGAGACATGTATAGAGAACTATGGTGGCCATCTCTTGGCATGAGAAGTTCTTTTCTCCCTTTGTGGAATCTTCATTGGATTTGCTGCTGGTGATAGAGAAGTTACCGCACTGTGTTAGTTCCTCACGAGTTGTGTTATCTCAACCAGATGGGTTGATCTGCTTCTAGGCCAGCTTGCTCAGCTGCCAGCTGCAACCTCCCCAGTCCTTGCAATGCTCACAAGGTTATAGCCTGCACGCATCTATCTCAAAGTTGCTATTTGGTCACCTGGCTTCTTTTACTAATTCACTGCTGGCAAGGCCTCTGATGGGACTTGTGTATCTCCATATGTCCACTTTGGAATACTCTGACTTTATTCTTGAGACCTTTTGTATTTGTCTGCTCCTGGATGGATGCCCTGTTTCCTACTGGTCCAATTTCATGTTGAGCTAAGGGGAGTGGGAAAAAGAAAGACACTCCTCCCCCACACCTGAATCATTCCTTCTTAGCGACATGACTCTAACTTTATTTGCCACTAGACTGACCAACTCTCATTTTTGACAAAACTGAGGCTTGGAGAAGTGAAGAGACTTGAAGTCACAGTGGTAGAAAGTGGCCCATCTAGGAATCAAACCAAGGTCCTCTGACGCCGAGTCTAAAGCTCTTTCCTTTGCACACGAGGCAGTGTGGTGTCTTGGGCAGAGCGATGGATACACGCTTAGGAGAAACCTGCTTTCAGATTTTGACACTTACAGTTGTATGACCATAGATAAGTCACTTAAAACCCGAAAGTCTTAGTTTCCTCATTTGTGAAATGGAGGAGGCAATCATAGTGCAGCATTTGCCTCAAAGAGTTCGTACGAGGATCAAATAAGTTAATGCATAAAGTGAGAGAAATGCAACCATTAAAATGTTCTGCAAGTGCCGACTATTATTTTTACGTTGGTGTTTCAGGAAACGTGACTTGTGCGTTCAAGAAGCTTACAGCAGGAGAGACGTACATATACTCATGAAATGTGAAATAATAATACAAGAACTAAGTCACAATAAAAGAATGCTTATCTGAATGAATTCTTTCTTCAGATACCATATATCTTGCACTCAGTACTAGAATCTGGTGAGCCTGTAATTGGTGCTTAATCACACTTGGATGAGTCCCTTGTATATGCTGACTCCCTTCTTTAGAATGTAATCTCCTTGAGGATAAAAACTCTGTATTAATATTCTCAGCACTTAACACAGTACCTAGAACTTGATAAGCACTTAATACTGTTCCATCCAACCCCACCCATCCTTCCCTTCATTCCTTTATGAAAGAGGCTACTTACATTATTTCAAGCTGATTTGTAAGTGAACAAATATTTGTTGAGCATGTATATACTCAATAGGCTTAGTACCATCTCATACACTATGTTGGTTCAAGAGATCTGTTGAGCCATAGGATCATGGATTTAGAGGTCAAAATGAACTTAGAGGTCATCTAGTCCAACCTCCTGATGTAACTTTATGAAGATTATGCAGACAATAAGTAGTAAATCTAAAATCTGAACCCAGGTCCTCTAACTATACCCTTTCCAATGCATGTGGTCTCCATTTATCAGCTTCTAAATCTCACCATCAGACCATCTAAGGGAACAAATAAGAAATCTGAGGCCCTCTGAGATGGTTGTAATTTGCCCAAGATCCTGCGTGTAAGTGGCAGAATAGGGTGCAGATTGCCTAACGCCTAGTTCATGGCTCTTTCCCCCATTCCTCCCATTCAGTGCGTTGTTTCTCTTTATCTTGTTGCTTTCTATCAAAGAATTACAAACAGCTAAATCTGTAGGTTGTCAGGCAGAAGGTATTTTTTTTCTTCTCTTGCTGAGCTCTTAACAAGACTCTGGTACTAGTCAAGTGTTTCCCTTCCATTTGGGTTGTTCCTCAGAAAATGAGTAGCAAGAATACTATTCAATCATAGTACAAAGGATAGAATCAGACTCTGGGATGAGGAAACATTTGCCTGAGAGGAAGAGTAGTATTTCAGTAGGGGATCCTTTTGGTGACATTCAAAGGGAAGACTGGCTTTTGTGCCATGTTTCTTCTTTCTAGAGATCTTCCCTCTCCCCCTTGCCCTTCCTCCTCCACTGTTCAGAGGCAGGTGTTGACTAATCTTGGTAACCAAGTTAGGAGCAGTTATCCCCAAGGTCAAACAGTTTGAGATCAACAAGGGATCAGGCAAAATATAAAAATCAGGTGGCCTAGGCTTAGTCTGCTTATAACGTCATGATAAGCCCAGACCAGTTAGTCATGGCAACAAGGAGAACTCCCCATATGCTTCTGGTTTTGCTATGGCCTTGGCTTTTTTTTTTCTTTTCTTACATCATAGAAAGCTTTATTAGACCACAACTCTTGCAGAAGAAAACACAGCAAATGTTTTATGTCAATATGGTTTCACCTTGGGCTTCTTCCAATTTCTGCTGAGCCTTCTTTATTTCTTCCTCTTTCTTTTTTTGCTCTGCTGCTAGCTTCCGTTCTTTTTCTGCCTGTGGCTTTAGACAAGCATAGTGCTTTGAATCATAGACTATTCCCAAGAGCAGGGCCGAATACCATCCCGCCTTGATGAGCGGGGAGACATTCATGAGTGGCACCATTTTTTTCTGGCCTTGGCTTTCTTGAGAGTTCATTTCTCTAGTCAACCAAACCTATCTGGTTGGCTCTGCCTACTAGAGGAGAACTCTCTGGTCCTAAAGAGATCTCCACAGCTGAATGCAATTGTTGATCCCAGAAATAGTTCTTACCACCACCACCACCACAACTCACACTTTTGGAGTGCTTTAAGACTTACAGAGAACTGTTTGCAGAAAATGTAAGTATTACAAGGATTATCAGTTCCATTTTACAAATGAGAAAAACTGAGATTTAGCAAACTGAAGTGATTCGTCCATGGGCATCACAGTTAGTGTGAATAAAGACGTGAAATCTGGTCTTATTTGAAGTCTAGTGCTCTTTGATTTATACCATAATTAATCCATGTGCACACTTGTCTGAAGATAAGACTCCATCTTCCAGAGAGATTTTAGGCTTTGTAGGATGGTTCGCAATCCTTGAGAATCTAAGTGAGTCTTCAGCTAAGTCTCTGACTACTTTTTAGATCTCCTAGACATCCTTAGAGGCAGCTAGGTGACACAGTGCATGAAGCACTGGGCTTGGAACCAGAAAGACTCATCTTGCTGAGTTCAAATCAGGCCTCAGATACTTATTAGCTGTGTGACCCTAGGCAAGTCACTTCACCCTGCTTGCCTCAGTTTCCTCATCTGTAAAATGAGCTGGAGAGGGAAATGGCAAACCACTCTAGTATCTTTGACAATAAAACCCCAATAGGATCATGGAGAGTCAGACATCATTGAAAAATGATCTAATAACAAAAAGGCATTTTTAATCTGTCCCTGATTTTTACCATCCTCATTTTATTGATGATGCCACTGAGGCACAAAATGACCCTTATATAGCTTGTGGAAAGTTAATTTGTTTTTTGGAGTGTGTCCTAGACAGGGGCCCTTGTGTTCCAACTTCCTGAGTATTATTTATCTGGGAGTATGAATACTCTGTCTGGTGTGATCTATACCTCCTGCTACCCTGTCCTTAATGACATGTTTCAACTCAAGATTTTACTAAAAGACCTCAGGCTTGACTTACACCCAAAAGGAGCAAGATAAGTAAATATCAAACCGGAAAATCATGAAAGAAAAGCAGCCTGAGGTCCACTTAGATTATTGTTCAGTGTTTTCCTGAGGGCCTATGCAGCCTCTAACAATGTCCTCTCTGGTATTCAGTCTGCAGTATTCATTAGGTTGAGAAGCAAATTTATGACTGGCGACTTGTGACTTATTCTCCTCTCTGCCTGTAATTAAATGATTCAAGTTGGTCTTGCCTGAGAACTGTGCAGGGTGGGAAGATCACTTAGTCACCAGATTTTGGACACAAATTAATATGATTTCAGCCATGAAGGTAAGAGCATATCCAGTGCCTAAAAATTTCCAAGTCTTGAAGCCTTAGATGAAACCAGGCAGCAAGACTAATGATGGGAAGGGTACACGCCTGAATCCATTTTTATTTGGCTTTTATGGAAATCACTGTTCCTGAGAGAATCTCGTCATGGCAGTGACCAGAGACAGACTTGATCCATCACCACAGGTTACAAATTTTCTATGTTAACCACTGATTTCTTCACGGTTGAATTCCTAGGCTGTGCAGATCATTAATAAATCAGCAAGCATTTATTAAATGTCTACTATGTGCTAGGCATTGGGCATAGAAACACGAAAATTAAACATTCTCTCCCTCCAAGAAGCTCACATCCTGACCTGGTTTGGATGTCAGGGTACTTGAAAACACAAATGCTTCTTATTATTTAAGTTTTTCACTTACATAGTTCACATTAGAAAGGTGTTATGGAGAAGGGGTTGGAGAGTGGCAGACTTACAGTTAGGAAGACCTGGGTTCTAATCCTCTCTCAAATACTCACTTAATGACCCCAAAGAAGTAACTTAACTTCTCCATGTCTCAGTTTCCTCATCTGTAAAATGGGGACAATAATAGCACCTACCCCAAAGGATTGTTGTGAAACCCAAATGAGATTATTTATACACACATACACACACACACACACACACATACACACACACACACATATATATATATCACCACATAAATGCTAATTATTATTAGATTTTAATAGACTGGCCAAATATAGATATATTAATGGATTTGATGGCTATAAAGAGACCCAAAAATAGTTACAAAGGGTCTCGATTCATGAGATGAAGTAAAAGCTTATATGGTGCTTTCAAGATTGTGTCTGCACATGAAAGAAGAGATTTGGGCCCATTTAGGCTCAGTTATCTGGATAGCTTGTTATTCTTCTGAAATAGGAACCACTTCTTTTAGAACTGATCACCACTCTGA
This sequence comes from Vombatus ursinus, assembly GCF_900497805.2. Classification (NCBI taxonomy): domain Eukaryota; kingdom Metazoa; phylum Chordata; class Mammalia; order Diprotodontia; family Vombatidae; genus Vombatus; species Vombatus ursinus. The sequence continues at coordinate 29,665,678 of NW_020954576.1, forward strand.
CTCCTTGTCCCCAAAAGAGTAGCCACTTGTCTTCCTATACCTATGGGCTCAGGTTCACCCAATCCCTGGAATCAGGTCCATTCAGCCAACTATTGTAATTAAGAAGCAATCCTCAAATAAATTAGCTCTTGCCTAAGAATCACACTAACATGATTTGGCTCTGATTATGTAGTAGAAAAATTGTGGGGGTGAGGGTGGGGAAGGGGATGAAAATGCAGGACCTAGAGTTGAAAGACCTGTTTTCAAGATCTAACTTTGATACTCGGAAGAAGTACAATTGTTGGAGTATCATTTGACCTTTCTGTATCTCAGTTTCCTCATCTGTAAAGTAGGCAGTTTGAAAGGCTAGTTTGAAAGGCAGTGTAGAGTTGTAGAAAGAATACTGCATGTATAATCAGATGAGCTAAGTTTGAGTTTCAGCTCTGAAATTTACCAGTTCTGTGTCCAGTAACTACTTAAACTCTCTGAACCTCAGTTTCTTAATTTCCAAGATGAATTTCCAAAATAATACTTATAGTATCCCTCCCACCCCCACAGTTGTGAGTGAAATGATTTGGCTTTTTATTTATTTTTTTTATTAAATTCATTTTTTCTCAATTACATGTAAAAACAATTGTAACATTTGTTTTTTAAAATTTTGAGCTCCAAATTCTCTCCCCCGCTTTTCCCTGCTCCCTCCTTGAGAAGGCAAGTAATTTAACATAGATTACATATGTGCAGTCATGTAAAACATATTTCCATATTAATCATGTTGCAAAAGAAAATACAGACCAAAAACAAACAAAAAAACAAGCACAACAAACAAAGCCAAAATCCAAGACAAAACAAAGTAAAAAAAGTATGCTTCAATCTGCATTCAAACTCCATTAGTTCTTTCTCTGGAGGTGGATAGCATTTTTCATCATGAGTCTTTCAGAACTGTCTTAGATCATTGTATTGAGATTAACCAAGTCATTCACAGTTGATATATTACAATTGCTGTTACTATGTGTGTTCTCCTGGTTCTGCCCTGTTCACTTTCCATCAGTTCATATAAGTCTTCCAAGATTTTTCTGAAAGCATCCTGCTAGTTATTTCTTACAGCACTCTAGTATTCCATCATAATCACATACCATAACTTGTTCAGCCATTCCCCAATTAATGAGTATCCTCTCTATTTCCAATTCTTTGCCACCACAAAAAAAGCTGCTATGAATATTTTTGTATATATAGGTCCCTTTCTCTTTTCTTTGATCTCTTTGGGATATAGACCTAGTAGTGCTGTTGCTGGTTCAAAGGGTATGGACAGTTTTATAGCCCTTTGGGGCATAGTTCCAAATTGCTCTACAGAATGGTTGGATCAATTCACAATTCTACCAATAGTGCCTCAATGAGGAAAATGATTTGTAAATTGTAAAGCACCATATAATTGTATACTTAATTATTATTGATTCTTGGATTTCCTCAGACCAAATTTCAGAGCTTCCGTCTACCTTTATTTCTGCCTCTTGTTTCCCTGCTTGGGTTCCTGAGTCCTAACCTGTTGTGATCTCCCCTAAAGCCATGCTCCTCTACTTTTGCTTGTCCTGCTCACTGCAAACATCCTCTTGGCAACTGCAGTTCTATTGTAGCCCTCAGGCCCAGCATGAAAGAATTCTAGGTTGTTAATGGAAGTGGGAGAATAACTTAGTTCATTTGAGGATAATCACCAAAACAGTGGTCCAATGCTTCCTAATCCCTACAACTGCTAATAAGGAACTAGACAAATATTTCATCACCTGATCTTTTTTTTTTTTAGAATAATTGTTGAATTCCCAGCTTGAAGTTGTGCATTTAAGCATAGATCAAGAAAAAAAAATCTCTGTTTCAATAAGACCATTGATTTAAACATTGTGGTTTAAACAAATGACTCAATGATTTTGAAGTCCATTACCATGGCAGCAATGAACATTTATTAAGGAGCAAATGAACAGTTTTGAGTGTGTGAGCATGTTTGGGGGTAAGCGGACTCTTTTGCCTGCTAAAAGCAGTTGTATAGTACCCTAATCTCCTTGGTCTTCGTCAAGGTTGATAGATTTGAAGCCCACTCAGAGATGTGGTTTTTTGTTTTGTTTTGTTTTGTTTTGTTGTTGTTCAGTTGTGTCCAACTCTTCACGACCCCATTTGGGGTTTTCTTAGCAAAGATGCTGGAGTGGTTTGTCATTTTCTTCTCCAGCTCATTTTACAGATGAGGAAACTGAGGCAAACAGGGTGAAGTGACTTGCCCCGGGTCACACAGCTAGTTAGTGTCTGAGGTCAGATTTGAACTCAGGAAAATGCGTCTTCCTGATTTCAGGCCTGGAATTCTATCATTTGCACCACCTGGCTGCTCCCTTTGAGCTCACTAGCCATCACCAAATTACTGATTCCACCATAATTTTTACTTTCTAACTGCTTAGGGGCTGTAATGTAGAGCAGCAGCCTGGGAAATTATCTGTTTTAGTGAACCCCTTGTCCTAAAATCTTTTCCAATATAGGGGCCACTGACCTAAATTCCATGGGCACTGATGCTATGTGTTTTCTCTAATGTAGTGAGGCAAAAAAAGCCCTGGGCGTAAGGTCAAGAAGAATGGATTTCCAATTTTGATGTGTAACAATTGTGTAAAACTTGGGCAAGTCATGTAAACTCTTTAAACTTCAATTTTCTCCTTTGTAAAATGGGAGTACAAACTACATGATCTGCTTGGGGACCTTGGACAAGTCACATAACCCGGGTCTCAGTTTCCTCATCTATAAAATGCAGGGTTGGAGTAAACGAGGTCCTTTCCAGCTCCAGATCAATGATCCTGTAGTCCCTAGGCTTCCTTTCCAGTTCCAGATTCCCTATTCCTACTTTGTGATGCCCATTCAGCCGTGGGTATAGTCCTTAAGCTTCTTCCCTCTCCATGGTACGAGGCTGATAAAGTGCAGATTTGGGCGTCTAACTCCCTTGTTCAGGAAACTTCAATGGTTCCCTATTACTTCTAGGATTAAAAAGACACTTCTCTGTCATTTGAAATTCTCCACAATTTGGCTCAAACCTGCTCCTCCAAGCTTATTATATATTATTTTTCTTCACCTACTCTTTTACCTAAATAAACTTACCTTTTTTCTGTTCCTCATAAATTATACTTCATCTCCCTTTGCTCAGAATGTTCCACATACCTGCGATGCATTCTCATCACTCTACATGTAAGAACCCCCAATTTCATTCAAAGTAGAAATGATACCTTCTGCATGGGGTCTGTCCTTTCATTTTCTACTTGATCTGCCAGATGCTGTTTTCTTTTTGCAAAATTACCTTGCATTTATTTTCTATTTAGTACTCCTCCTTAGGGAAGTACTTCCCTAACTGCAACTAATATTGGCAGACTGGGTCTCCGTAGGTCAGTTGACTGTTACTTTTAGAGTTCTAGGGATAACTTTGATGAACTAGATTTTAGTGCTGCAGCTCATGAGCCCCTACCAGTGTATTTCTCATTAATTATTAACCAGTAGCCTCAAATAACTTTTTAAAAAGGGTATTTATTTACTAAGGTGGTATAGTAAGAACAGTTGGTACCAACATTACCTCCACTCCCCACTCTTCCCCCACCCCTACAACTAGGTATTTATAGACACACAAGATCCCTAGGGATAGTGGGCTCCAATTTAAATTACAATGGTAGTGAAGCACAAGCATAGAGAACATATATGGCAAAAAGGACATTTCTCAGTTTCTGGTTCCTAGATGTCATTTTTCCCCTTATAAAATCCTCATGAAGTTTCCCTTATGTGCCACTCTCTGCTGGACTAAAGCCTATTGAATCCATGTTGTTGTTTAGTTGTTTTTCAATGATGTCCAACTTTGCGTGACTTTTTTGATGGTTTCTTTGCAAAGATACTGGAGTGGTTTGCCATTTCCTTCTTCAGCTTATTTTACAGATGAGGAAACTGAGGCAAACAAGGTTTAGTGACTTGTCCAGGGCCACACAGTTAGTAAGTAGCTGAGGCCAGATTTGAACTTAGCAAAACGAATATTCTTGACTCCAGGCCCAGCACTCTATCCACTGAGCCACTTAGATACACATCCTAGCTGTTTTTGGACTAAGGAACTGATAAAATTCTTGTATTGTTTCAGAGCTTGTTAGCTTGTTTGATTAACCAATCACACTTTTTTTCCCCCTCCTTAATCTAATTAAAGACCCTCATACCTCAGGGCTTAGACAATCTCATTTATATACTGGGTCTCTTAATTGATTGTTCTCTAACTTAATCAAAGAAGTATTCTAGCCTGATAAAGGTATTAAGACATAGGGCATCTTGGTAGTTGAGATAAGGCAGTGAAATTCCTAAAACATATGTATTTTGTACATTTTTATATGTGTACATACTGTGTCCCTTGTCTCCTTGAGGGTAGGGACTATTTCATTTTTGTCTTCATAACCCCAGCACCTAGCATAATGCCTGGTAAGAGTAGGGGCCTTATAATTATGTATGTATTGACTGATTGATTGGTAAATCACTAAACCATTCTAAGCTTTTTTTCCTAAAATGGGGATAACACTTGACACTATCCATTATAGGATTGTTGGGGGAAATTGCTTTGTAAACTGGGAATATAAAACTAGCTAACATAAATCTGAGCTAGTATTATATTTGTTATGAGGCAGCTAGGTCCTGCTGTGAATAAAGTGTTGGATTTGGAGTCAGGAAAACCTGAAGTGAAATCTTGCTTCATAGACTTACTAGCTATGTGACCGTAAGGAAGTCACTTAGCATCTCTCAAGCCTCAGTCTCATCTGTCAAAAGGGGATAATAATAACACCTTTCCTGAAGGGTTGTTGTAAGAATAAAATCTGACGACATATGTAAAGCGCTTTGCAAACTTTAAATCACTCTTTATGGTTCTTATTCTCCTCCTCTTTCTCTTCTTCCTCCTTTCTCTCTCTCTCTGTCTCTCTCCTTTTGTATAGATACTTTAGGAGAAGCTAAGTGGCACAATTGATGAGTGCTGGGTCTGCAGTCAGGAAGGCTTGAGTTCATATCAGGCCTCAGACACTAACTGTGTTACCCGGGCAAGTCAGTTAACCCTGTTTTCCTTAGTTTCCTCATCTGTAAAACGAGCTACATAAGGAAATGGCAAACCATTCCACTTCTTTGCCAAGAAAACCCCAATTTGGGTTACAAAGTCATGACCGACATGTTGTTTGACTAAACAATAATAGACACTTTTAGAGCATGTCATTATGAACCCTCTGCCCCATAGTACTAGTAATAGTAGTAGCAGTAAATTTTTCATGAATTTCTATGAGTTTTAAAAATATATTGCTTAGTGATAAAAATTTTCTGAATGTAGCAATGCTGGCTTTTTGAATGCCAGAAACAGAGTTGTTAACTGGGCCATACTCAAAGACTTGACAGATTAGAAGGACCTGACAGAATTTGCACTTTGCTTATATGGTCCTTAACAACACAAATTCATCTCTCTACCATTATAAGTCACTGGAAGATGATCTTAATGGAAGGAGACAATAATATCAGTGCTTTCTCTTATATTTCCATTTAACAACTACTTATTAAGAGTTTACTAGGTGCAAGACACTGTGCTAAGTGTTAGGAAAACAAAGACAATTTGAAAACGTCCTTGCCCTCAAGGTTTTCATTCTACAGGGGGATTGCAACTTTTACATAGATAAGTAAGTAAAAGATAATTTGAGGAGGAAAGTAGTAAGGGGAGTGGGGTGGGGGTGGGGATTAGTAAAGACTTCAAATATAAATTAAGGCTTGAGTTGAACCTGGAGGAAGCAAAGGATTGTAAGAAATCTGAGGTAAGGAGGGAGTACATTCCAGTGATGGGGACAGCTTCTGAAAAAGCAGAGGAATGTTGGGTTTTAGGAAGACTGAAATAGTGGTTTGGCTGAAACATTGAATGAATGGAGAGTAATGTGAATAAAGTTTGGCAAGGGCAGTTTGCACCAGGCTGTGAAGTGTTAAATGCCAAGCTAAATTTTTTTATTTTGTCTTAAAAATTTTTGAGTAGAGAAACCATAGCCCGCTAGCATTTAACCAATTTGTTGCTGTTGTTGAGTCATTTAGGCATGTCCATCTCTTTGTGTCCCCTGTTGACCATAGCATACAAGGTCCTTATATCCTCTACTATATTCAGTGGTCTATCCTAGCTCATGTTTATTGCTTCCATGACACTATCCATCCATCCCATTCTCTGCTGTCCCCTTTTCCTTTTGACTTCAATCTTTCCCAGCAAGAAGGTCATTTCCAGTAAGTCCCATCTTCTCATTCATTATGTGACCAAAGTATTTAAGCTTCACCTTTAGGATTTTACCTTCCAATGAATAATCTGAACCTATTTCTTTAAGTATTGACTAATTTGATCTCCTAGCTGTCCAAGGGATTCTCAAAAGTCTTCTCTAACACTACAATTAGAAAGCCTCAATTCTATAGTGCTCAGCTTTCCTTACAATCTAACTCTGACAGACATGTATTGCTACTGGAAAAACTATAGATCTGACTGTACAGACCTTTGTTAGCAAGGACATGTCTCTTCTTTTTTAGTATGCTGCCCAGATTTGACATAGCTTTCCTTCCAAGGACCAAGTGTCTTTTAATTTCATGGCTGTAGTTGCCATCTGCAGTGATCTTTGAGGCCAAGAATATAAAATCTAATACTGCTTCCATTTCTTCTCCTGTTTGCCAGGAAGTGATGGGACCAATTGCCATGATTTTAGTTTTTTTTTTTTAATGTTAAGCTTCAAGCAGACTTTTACACTCTCCTCTTTTACCCTCACTAAGAGGTTTCTTAGTTCTTCTTTACTTTCTGTCATTAGAGTGGTATCATCTGCATATCTGAGATTGTTAATATTTCTCCCAGTAACCTTATTCTGGCTTTTGATTCATCCAGCCTGGGATTTCGTGTGCTGTATTCTGCATATAAGTTAAATAAGGTGACTATACAGCCTTATCATACTCTTTTTCTAATCTTAAACCAATCAGTTCCATATTTGGTTCTAACTGTTGCTTCTTGGCTTGCATACAGGTTCCTCGGAGACAAGTAAGATGATCTGGCACTCCCATTTCTTTGAGGACTTGCTACATTTTGTTGTGATCCACACAGTCATAGGCTTTAGGTCAATGAAGCAGAAGTAGATTTTTTTTCTGGAACTCCCTTGCTTTCTCCATAATCCAGAGAATGGTGGTATTTTGGTCTCTCATTCCTCTGCTTGTATGAAAACCAGCCTGCTCTTCTAGTAATTCTTGATTTATATATTTCTGAAGTCTAGCTTGCAGAATCATAAGCAGAACTTTGCTGACATGTGAAATGAGTGCAATTGTTAAGTAATTTGAACATTCCTTAGCATTGCTCTTCTTTTGGATTGGGACATCAACTGATCTTTTCCAATCCAGTGGCCACCAATAAAGCGGTAATCCAGGAGGGGTATTCAACAAATACACATGGATAAGCTGTCAATGTTGTTATTTGTCCTTTGTTTTCAAAGAGGACCAATGACACCATGGGGTGATATCTTCACTTATGTGCTAACTGGATTTAAGTGATGCAGAGTTGCACTAAGTTGTCAGCCTCATTCTTTCTTCCAAAGTCATCATAGTCCAATGGCAAGACAAGAGTCAGGACAGCTAGTGATGGCCCAGAATGCAGTGGATGACCTTGGCATCTTTGATATCTGACCAAACTCTGAGCACCCCACAGAGCTTGCTTCAGCCACCTTCATGGCCATTGGAACAAATTGTTCTCATCTGCCCATTCCACCTGGGGAAGTCTGCCCCAAGCATGTGAAACCTGTCAGTAGTATTGGGTGGAATCACAGCATGTCAGAGCTAGAAGGGTCTCTGAAAAATCATCTAGGTCAAACTCTTCATTTTCCTGATAAGAACACAGAGATCCTGAGATGTTAAGTGAGTTGACAAAGGTCAGATAGCCAGTAAATGGCAGAATCAGGATTCAGACTCAGATCTTCTGGCTTCAAGTCCAGTGCTCTTTTCACCGTGTCACCTGACACTTTAATTGACCAGTTCCTTGGATATTTTGACCTGTAGGCCAAAACCAAGCAAAGAATAGGGAGGAACACGGGTCTCAACAAGATCAGACATTCCTTCTCCACTTGGTCTTCTCTCAGAATGTCCCATCCTGTTTTCACCCCTCCTTTCCTTCCCTGCTCTCCTACCAATACCTTTTGGTACCAAGTACGTGTCAGTTCTAGTTCAGCGATGTGACAGTGTATTTCTTGTTGACATTTACTTCAATTTCTCTTTTTATCCAATATTGTGCTGTTAACCATTATGAGTCATAAAATAACACACTGTTTTATATCTGCTTCCAAAAGCAATTTATTATTATACCTCTTGAGGTAATAAATTATTTCAAAATTGTCCAATGTTTCTCTCTCCCTCCTTCCTTCCTTCCTTTCCTTTACTTCCTCTCTCCCTCCCTTCTGTCCTTCCTGTCCTCCTTTCCTTCCTTCCTTCCTTCTTCTCTTCCTCCCTCCCTCTCTTTTTGTCTTAGCAGAACAAAAATAATACAGGTAGGAAACCTGTATTATTTTGTGGTTGTCATCTAAAGATAAGATTGAGCACCATGGGGTGAAAATCAGTGTATTATTGCTTTAGATCATGGAGCAGAGTGACTGAGCACAAACAGATCAGAAGTCTGGCTTGGGGCAAGTGATATTGATTATAATGATCCTGAAGCAATTAGCTCATGCATCTTGGTCACATCCATTTTCACTCTCTTTTCCAAAATTCCTTAGGGCCAACGATAGGCCTTTCCAATCCAAGCAGCCTGGTTCTACTTTTTGGAAGGACATCAAAGAATAAAGAACACTGCCATCAGCTCCCCTTCCATCACTAGCTATGCTAAGCAAGAAGTATATTTGGAATGGCTGAGAGTTTGGGGTACAACACTAACTACGATACTAATGTAAAAAGCAAAGACTTTGTCTCAGTCCTCAAGGAATTTCTGTTCCAGACAGAAAATGGTGTAATAGCTAGAGTCCTAGATTTTGAGTTAGAAAGATCTGAGTTCAAATCTCCCCTTTACCTGCATGACCCTGGACCAGTAACAACCTCTGTTTGCCTCAGTTTTCTCATCTGTGAAATGGGGATAATACTAGCACCTACCTCACAAGATTGTTGTGAAAATCAAATGAGATAACATATACATGATATTTTACAAACCTTAAAGCGCTGTTGAGATGCCAACTACTTGAATGCCATCTCTTCTGTTCCATTTGGGGAAATGCTGATGTACATCCAGCTCACAGTTATTCAGAGCTGTCTCTCTCACCATATTTGGCTTATTCTGGCTTCTCCCTTCTTTTTATCTTGCCATGAGCAAGGAAGGGATGAGAAAAGAAGGAGAATTAAATAAAGGTGGTGCTCAACTACAAACTGCCTGACTTGTAAGTTTCTCTTTAAGGCAGTTGTTGGGAACTCATATGGACTTCTCCAATAGAAACAATGATATTCATGATGATTAGGCTTTACAGTCAACTGGAAAAAGAAAACAAAGTAAAACCTATTTAAGTGATAGAATTCATAGAATTTCAGACTTGAAAGGGACCTCAAAAGTCATGTAGTTCAGCCCCTGCCCAAAGCACTACCCCCACACCCCTAATAGGTAATAATAAGTAATTATTTTGATAAGTAAGTTAATCATCCATCTGCTGCTTATCTTTTCTGGTGATGGCATACTTCCTACCTCTGCATAGAGCCCATTTAACTTGTGGACTATTCTAATTTATATATATATAATATAGTATATAATATATAATATAATATAATATAATACATATTTATATAATTCTAATTATTTTTCTTATAGTAAGCTGAATTCTATCCCCTCATTAACTCAAATCCATTGTGCCCAGTTCTGCCCCCTGGGGCCAACTGCAACAAATATTATCCCTTTCTGACATTCAAATATTTGAGGGAGTTAGCAAACTTTTCTTATGGCTTCTCTTCTCCAGGCCAAATATCTCTAGTTCCTTCCATTGATGCTCAGGATAATTATAGAGTTAGAGCCAGAGGAAACCTTGGAAGCCATCTAGACCAACCTCTTCATTTTACAGATGAGGAAACTGAGGCCCAGAGAAGTGAAGCAATTAGTCCAAGACCACACAGACAATAGCAGAGTCAGGATTTGTATGATACAGTTTGACATTTCCTCATAACTCTCCTTTATTCGCACTTCATTTTGTTAATGTCCTTCTGAAAATGAATACACTAGTCATTCTAGAGTGATTGGATCACTATCACTTGCCTAATTCTGAACACTATACTTCTGTTCATTCAGCCTAAGTTTGATCTACATCATAATAATTATTATATTATTATAATGATTAATAAATAATTGTCTGCTACGTCACATTGCTAGAACATTGAGTTTGCAGTTTCCTGAAAAATCATGTTGAAAGATTCCCCCCCTTTTTTATTTCCTATGAACCCCTTACTATCTTTCTGTCATACTTCTCCAATTCCTCATGATTCTTCCAAGTGCTTTGGCCATAGCAGAAGCCTTAACATTGAATTGAGCTCTGTTTCATTCCACAAAGATCACAGGCCAGTTTCAGTTCAATGGCAAACTCTGAAAGCTCTTTAAGTACCCTGGGATGCAATTTATCAGGGATGGAGGACTTGAACTCTTTTATTAGTCAATCAATCAATCATTCAATAACTGTGCATTAGAATCTACTATATATCACTCATTGTGCTCGGTGCTGGGAATATAGTGACAAAAAATGAGACTCCTCAATTTCAAGGCGTTTACATCCTAGCTCAATGTAATATGTACGTATAAATGTAAATACAACATATAGAAAAAATAAGTGCAAGTTAATTAGGGAGTAGGAACTAGTAGCTGGGGAGGGGGGGGGGATCAGATCCAGAAAGACTTTGTGTGGAAGATCACATTTGAGTTGAGTTTAGAAGGAAATCAGGGATTCTAAGAGATATAGATGAGAAGAGGAAATTCCGGGCATGAGAACTGGCAAAACCATAGAGATAGGCAACAGAATGTCACATGAGAAATATCAAGACTGATGGACTATTATTTTTTTAAAAAAACTTCCCTATGAAAGTTCAGTTCTAACACTTCATATCATAGAGATGAAATTGTATGCTTGAAGGTTCTGCTAGTGTCTTCCACTAAGCTGTAACGACTTTTACTGGCTAGGAGAAGTTCGAGGTTTCTGAACTAGTCTAAGTGTATAGAGGCTCATCACCAGAAGGTTGGGTACCTTGTGATAATTATTTTTTCAAAATAACAACTTATGAAATCATCTACTGTGTTATGAATGGATTTCAATATGTGATCTGCACTAGCAGAGAAAGTACTCTCATTGAAGAATTCACAGATCAAGAATCAGGGATTTTTTGAATCAATGAAGTCAAATATTTTCTCCTCCTCTTCACTGTTATCTCGGATTTCAAGCCCCTTCTCCTCCCTAATCATTTTTGTGTTAGTTTTTCCAGTCTGAAGATCCTTCTACTTGATAATGCTTGAAATATACTCTTCCATTAATTGTATTATCTAACATGATCATCAGACACCAATGACAAATCTTTCCCAGCTTTAGTGAGACCAAGGACTGTTCCAACTACAAACCAAGGGTGGTGGATAGCTTCTGCAGTTTCACGTAGTAACTCTATTAGGGTTATGATATGGGAAGAAAGGGGGATGGGGGTCTATAGCCTTCTGTTCATGTCACCTGGAGTTCCTTCATGGTTTCATCCTGGTGATCATCCCTTTTTGTCTTCCCATCCCAGAATATGACATCTGTGTATATCTATGGGAGAGAATCTTGATCCCTTTGGAGAAATTGGAAGATTTCAGTAGTTAAGCTTGCTGGAAATACCTTTCTTTCTTTATATTGATCGATCCTCTTCAAATCTTAGCCCTTTCATCCACTCTTTTTTTTTCTCTCTGTCTCTTCAATAGAGGGAGCCATCTTTTGCTAGGATCCCAGGCTAGTGGAATCAGCTGATAAAGTCCAGAGGCCAATATTCAGATACTTCCTGAAGCCTTTTCTCATCCCCCTTAATGCTAATGCCTTCTCTTTGATGATCATTTCCAATTTATCCTGTATAAATAAATAAATATATATATATATGTATACATATACACGTATACATAGTTAGTATATAGTTGCTTGCAAGTTGTCTTCCCCATTTGATTGTAAGCTCCTTGAGGGCAGGGGCTGATTTTGCCTTGCCTTGTATCCCTAGTGCTTAGCACAGTCCCAGGTACATAGCAGGCAATTAAATGCTTGTTGATTTGGCTTGACTTATTAAATGAAGTATGATTTAGTGGAGAAAATGCAGAACCTGCAGAACCAGAATCAGGAAGACATGAGCTCAAATCCCACCTCTGACCCTTGTTAGCATGATACAGTGGGCAAACCACTAGCGCTCTGAACTGCAATTTCCTAATTTAAAAAAATGGGTATGATAATACCTGTTGTACCTATCTCAAAGGGCTGTTGTGGGGCTCAAAAGTGAAAATGCATGCAGTGTTTCATGAACTTTAAAGCATTATACAAAAATTTGTTATTATTACCAGTTGTGTGAACATGGGTAAATAAAGTGACCTCTTTGAGTGTCAGTTTCCTCATATGTAAAATTAAAGATTATAATATTTGCATTCACCTCACAGGGTTGATGTGAGGAAAGCAGTTTGTATATTGCAAAGCAGTTGATAAGTGTAAGTTGTTGAAATAATAACAATAATGATGATGATGATAATTGACTCTATCACTAACATGATATCTTTAGTCAAGTCATCTCATATCATTTTACTGTGCTTTAGTCTTTTTCCTACTTAGCAAAAGGAAATGTCACTGCAGAAAGGTGTTAAAACAAAATGAGGCAATAAACATGAAAGCATTTTGATGTTTCAGAGCGAAGGTGTCTATTTCAATAAATGCAGGTTGCCGTTATCACTCGTGTCAGGAAAGTGGGAAGTTTCAGTCATAAAGATGAGAAAAAGGAGTACTGTGTGGGCAGAGACAGCTTGCTCTCAGACAAGCAGCTGGGGTTTATGCTGGGCTGCTGACACTGCCCCTGCCGGACAGGTGCAGGGAACCGCACAATTGAAATAACTTTCTTTGGGTGAGAAATATTGGTTGTACCAATTGCCTAGAAACCTTCACTCTTCCACTTGGAAATGGGGATGATTTGGCATGAATATTTCTGTGAAGGAATAGGGAAAACAAATGAAGGATATGTGTATGGTGTTTAACCAAGAATCCAGGCTGTCTGCCAAAAGACACACTCCCTCTGTTCATTGAATCACCTTCTGTGCTGCATTAAAAAAAAAAAAAGATTTGATTTTTAATCTTACAACATGATTGCATTATGCTATAGTTCTGCAGCTTCTGATGTTTTCATATCTTCCTATAATTAATGTCACTTCTTCATTTTAGTGCTTTTTCTTTTTTCAGTGCTATTATCATTAATAATAATAGCTAACATTTATATAGTACTTACTATGTGCCAGACACTGTACTTTACAATTATCTTATTTGATTCTCACAACAACTCTTGGATGTAGGTGCTATTATTATCCCCATTTAACAGATGAGACAAACAGAGATTAAGTGACTTGTCCAGGGTCACACAGTTAATAAGTGTCTGAGACTGGATTTGAACTGAGGTCTTTCTAACTCCAGCCCTGATGCTCTACCCACTGTACCACCTATCTACCCCCATGAGCAGAGAGGTGCCATGACATAGGATTTGAGTTACGGATTCCCTTCATGTTCTAGCCTGAATGAGATGGAGGAGGGGAGACAGGATTTAAGTATAAGTTCCCTGGGGGCCAGGGACAATATATTCTGGGTCAGTGTGTGCTCTGAGATGCTTAGCACCACTCCTTGTCTTAAAGGAGATATTTACTTGGCATTTTTGATCTAGGGTTGGGCAAGATCTCACAGGACATTTAGCACAATTCTATCATTTTACATGTGAAGAAACTTAGGTCTATATCGCTAACAGAACTGTCCAAGGTTACACAGGTAATTGTGTCAGAGGCATGGTAAGAACCTAGGTCATCTGATTCCAAAGCCAGTAATCTTTCTACATATCTCATAAAATGGGATCAAGTAATGAAGTCTACAGACTTCAGACTATTTAGTCTACAGACACTTAATAAAAGGAATAAGCATTTGTTAAGCACTTACTATGTTCCAAGCACTACGCTAAGTGCTTTACAAATATCTCATTTGATCCTCACAACCCTGTGAGGTAGGTGCTATGATTATTACCCCCATTTTGCAGATGAGGAAACTGAGGCAGACAGAGGTTAAGTGACTTGCTCAGGGTCACACAGGTATTTAGGACAGTTTACAATTTTCACATTAAAAAGGAAAGAGGTAATCAAAGAATCACAGAATCTCACCAATAATAAGGATATTCATTTCCTTCCTAGCCCTGTTCCTGACCTTCAGATTTCAAAAATCATGGCTCTACTGCTTTCTCATCCTAGAACTTCCCTTAGCGCTTGGGGCTGCCTCACCCTCCTGTGACCTGATTACCACGGATCACCCCTCCATAAACCTTTTTCTTCCTTCAAGCTCCTCTTGAAGGGTCCATTTTGTGAAGGGCCCCAGATTGACCTGCCTTCATTCTGCTCCAAGCCTAATTAGAACAAGTCTAATCCAAGTGTCTAGAATGTTCTTCTTGGTATCATATTGCTGTTAATGTTATTATTGTTGTTGATGATTACCATCTATATAGTGCTTTAAGGTTTGCAAAGTTTACATACATTGTCTTATTTGAGATACTTCCCACTTATTTGAGAGGCTTCCTGCTGTCTCTTTACCAGCCTGGACCAGAGACCAGAGACCTGGGGGACTCAATCCTTTCATCTCTAGAACTCACATTGTGGATCCTGGGTCCAGCTTGGTGAGTGTTTCCTGTGGCTCATTATATCAGGTCAGACTGGCTCTAGTCTTGTTTTCCTTTACTCCCCAGCCTTCTCCTTTCCATTGGATTTGTTGTTACTCCAGAGTACCCTCCTCACTTTTCCTCTTTTCAGTTCTATCTGTAACTATAAATGAGATCAAGGCTACCATTTCTCCTAGGATGGGTATATGTGTCTGTATTCTCATACACTTCCACTCACTTTGTCTATAACTTTCTAGATCAAAAGACTACCCCCTTATATATGTCATCTCCCCCATTAGAATGTAAGCTTTGGGGGCAGGGTCTGTTTTTACCTTTGTATCTCTATCTCTAGCACACAGCACAGAGCTTGCCACTCTTAAGAAATAGGTTTTTGGGGCAGCTAAGTGGTGCAGTGGATAGAGCTCTGGCCTTGGACTCAGGAGGACCTGAGCTCAAATTCGGCCTCAGACACTCCACACTTACTAGCTGTGTGACCCTGGGCTAGTCACTTAACCCTGATTGCCTAACCAAAAAGCAAAAAAAAAAAAAAAAAAGAAATGGATTTTCATTCATTATTTCATTTGACCCTTATAACAACTCTCTGTGGTAATTATTCTTAGAGTTATTTTTATTGTTATAATTAAAGAATTATTAGGGTTATTATTATCCCCATTTTACAGATACAGTAACTGGGACTAAGAGAGTCTTAGTTATATGACATCCTCCAACCACAGCGCCAGGTGGATGTTGAGTTTCAAGAGGCCATTCATCAAGCTAATGGCATATCTTTATTTAAGAGATTCTCCAAATTGGGGAAATTGGGGAAAGCACTTTCTTACCACCCAACCCAACTAATAGGGCATTGTTTTGGCTCTGTCAGGGGCAGCTAGGTGGTGCAATAGGTAGAGCATGGGCCTGGAATCAGGAGGACCTGAGTTCAAATCTGGCCTTAGACACTAGCTGTGTGACCCTGGGCGAGTCACTTAATCCTGTTTGCCTCAGTTTCCTCATCTGTAAAATGAGCTGGAGAAGGAAATTGCAAATTACTTTAGGATCTTTGCCAAGAAAACCCCAAATGGGGCCAGGAACAATCAGACAGGACTGAAAAACTATTTAACAACAATAATTAGCTCTAAATATTAGTAGACTCCTCTCCCATCAAGGGCCCAGTAAATTATTCCTTGACTTTCTCCTCTTGAGACTAAACATCCTCAGCCCATTCAACCCCTTGTCCTTTCTCCCCATGTTTCATATTTTTGTGTGGTTTCCGTTAAAAATATCCCATACTACATTACCACCCAGCTGTTGCAGAGTCAAGGTTCAGTGACTTCTGAGAAATTCCTTGCCTAGAAGAGCTGCTCAAGCCCCTTAGCTAAAACTTGTGGGCACTGAGGCAGTGGAGGGAATAGGTGAATTTCCAGGCTCTAAATCCTTAGGTCAGACAATGTGGAGAGCAGTCTATCTGCTAAGCTCCTCAGAGAAACACATGACTAGGAACTTGTCTGCCACCCTGAGTTGGTGCCAAGTTCAGAAAAGTATTACTGTGAAACTTGCCTTTTGGAAAGGGTGAGGTTTGGCTCCAAGGAACAGAAGTGATAACAAACAAATACTCAGCTTTGAGGAATCCATTATTTCATTGTAAATCCAGCATGGAAGAAAAGAGGCATCAGGATTAACCCTCCCGAGCTCCCATCTTTGCTGCTTTACTTTGGAAGAGAGATTCAAGCGTCTCATAGCTCTCTCAGATGGCTGCCTTTCTTTCAGGCATCTTAATAGGCTTTTAGGTGAATTCATCTTGCCAGTCCCTTCAAACTTTAAGAGCCCTCGAGGAAGGGATGGCTTCTTCTATTACCCTATTTTATCCTATCTTAATGCATAATATACTGTCTAGTTTTACAAATATGCAGATTCATAGACCCTTAGGTCTATAAGGGACTTAAGAGGTTCTTCAGGCCAAACCTCTAATATTACAGATAAAGAGAACTGAGGACTAGAGAAGTGAATGTCTCCTATCCTCCTCCTCCTTCAATGCTCTTGTCTTTAGCCTACTTGGAAGATTACTGCCATTCATAATTCTGATGACGGTTTTAATTTAGCCTTTGGTTGGTTAGGCGAATGAAAGCAATTACAAATCGATTCCACAGCAGCACAATGACTAACAGGTGAGTGCTGGTAGATGTGAACCCTTCCTCTACTTTGAGCCCTATCACCTGAATCCCTAAGTAAAATGGATCAGGACAGACTTGTCTTGGTTGGAGAAAGAGAGCTGAAAATCATTTAATCTTTGCAAGAGTCTCTATTATGGGTGGCTTTTCTTTTTGCCTCTGTAAGCCACTGGTAGGAACCAGATGACTCATGAGTACAATTCATCGTACTGAACAGTAGCAGAGGGCTGAAGGTGCCGTGGTTTTGACTCTGCAAAATGAGTATGCATAAAAACTGAAGATGACCAGAGTAAATATTTGTAGAGAACTTTGATCTGAGACAGTGTGAGCCAGGGTCTCAGAGAGCCCAGATAGTAGGGGCTCTCTCTTTCTCAGCCTTCCTGTCTTGCTTTGAGACAGTGCAGGCCATTGGGAGTAGGGGCTCTCTTTCTCAGCCCCCCACCACAAGCCTTCATGGGAAAAGAACACTTTTTACTCTGTAGCCAGAAGGTTCAAATTTGATCTCTAATACTTAATACCTGTGTGACACTGGGAAAGTCACTTAACCTTGAAAGGCCTTGGTTTTCCAGTCTCTAAAATAAGGGGTCTGCATTAGCTAGCCTCTGACGTTTCTTCCAGGTCGTGAATTCAGCCTCAAACTTTCCCTCCGTCTCTAAATTCTGGCAGCATTTGGCATTTTCTTAATTAGACTTGAAAGGGGGTTCAGTGAATGATCCCGTGTCCTCACTTGTGTAGGAAAGCTAAGCACTGAACTTCCTTTGATTGGTGATGGAGGGAAAGAAGTGCTAATGATTTATAATTTAGAAGGAGCAGGTCTAGACTAAGTTGTCTCAGAATACTAACAGATAGAAAACAATTAAGGCAAAGATCAAAGTGTTTGGGAGCCCTGTGACCTGAGCCCGTCTTTAACATTCATCCTGGGTGCACTTACCAAATCCCACAGATTTATTTGCCATTCCTCATCCACCCACAAACCTTTTATTGGAGAAGTAACAGCCTACGACATGAATCAGTGGGAAGCCAGAGGCATTTATCTCAACACTTTTCATTAACCTTTCAGTTTTGCTGAAATGGCAGAACCTATAAGAAGATATAGCACGGCTTCTTGAAAGGCAGGTTCAGATCTAGAATAATTATAATTGTAACAAAAATAATGGTAATAATGAGAGCTCACAATTATAAAATGGTACAAAATTTACCAATTTCTGTCCTTACTCTACCAGATATTGACTGGACATCGCTATTGTAAATGGTATATCAGCATCTCAAATTCAGTCCTGGATTTGGAGTCAGGAAAACCTGGGTTCAAATCTTGCCTCAGACATTTACTTGTTGGGTGACTCTGGGAGAGCTCAGTTTCCTCTTCTGCAAAATGGGGTTGATCATAGCACCTGTTTCATGGGGTTATTGTGAGGCTCAAATACGTAAAGGACTCAACAAACATGAAAGAGCTATATACATTTGATCTGTGGCTATCTCCCTAAGTTCTACTCCTGGTTTCCCAGGATATTTTAAGGATTTTTCCTTCAGTTGGAATCATGAATTCTGACTAAATATGGCATTGTCAGTTCTATCATCAACTACCAATTTACCAATTTTTGATTTCTCTTGAAGATATTTCCATCTTTCCAGTCACTGTGCTTCAAAGACTTAGGGTTATCCTCACTTCCTCCAATTCTCTCATGTCCCAGGTCCTCATTTAAATCCAATTCATGAGCAAGTCAAGATGTCACCCTTGTGATGGCATTGGTCCTTTTTGAGAATAAAGAACAAAAAAAAAACACTAACAACAGCAGTATCCAGTCAGTGCCTAAGTCTTATTCCTTCCACCTCCACAACATCTCTAAGGATCATCCCTCTCTCTGGACCTATATGACCACTACTATGATTCAGGTCCTCATTGCTTCTTGCCTTAATTCTTGCAATAGTGCCAATTTTAACTGGTAGAGTTAGAGTTATCTCATTGGGATTTCCCTCTACTAATGAAATCACTATATATATATATATATATATATAGATAGATAGATAGATAGATAGATAGATAGATAGATAGATAGATTTTTTTCTTGATATCTTTTGTTTTTAAAACAGCACCTTAATTTTCAGATACATCTCTCTGTCCCCAACTATCCATTGAGTCTTCTTTTACAACAAAGATTAAAAAAAGAAAAACGAAAAAAGCAATTCAGCAATATCAATGGATCCGACAGCTGTATCTGAGAGAAGAGGTAGTATTTTGCCCCCTAGTCCCCTTTCCTGCCCCCTCCCTCCATCCCCCTTCAATGAGAGAAGTAACCAACAGTTCTTAAAGCATAGTCTGGAGAACCTTGTAGCCTAGGAAGACCTTTTTGCAATTAACTGGCTGATTCTCACACTGTATTGGTGTCTGTTATGTGATAAAGTCTTTAGGTTGGTTTCTTGAATGAGTAACCTCCAAATTCATGGATTCAGGATTTGTGATTTTAAATACTTAGTGTGTATCCTTATCTGGGGTCACTGACTTCAATGCTTCTCCATTATTTGACACCACCTCATACTATCTTTCCCCTACCCCTTATGCCCCCTTTTCCCCTAATACACACTTTGGCTGCTCCAAGCCATGGACACAACCTCCTCCTTAAAAGGAAAATCATACCTTTGGGAAGTCATTTTACTTTCCCTGGTCTCAGTTTCCTTATTTATAAAATGAAAAGGTTTTCACTAAAAGATATCTTAGGTCCCTTCAAGTTCTAAATCCTGCAAAGGAGGCATTTAAAAGGGCTGGTTCTTATCTCAAAATGCCAGGAAATTTAATAGCCAACTATAAGTAATCAGCTCATCTCGGGGTCCAATAGGATTTTCTTTTGCAGCTACCTTTACATGGTCTTTAGTTCTGGTTTATCATTCTAATTAATTTATTTTGTTTATATTAGCACATAGCCTCAATTATGTGCAACTTTCTCCCTAATGTAACCTGTAAAACTGAGAAAGCATTTTTAAAAGGGAGAGCTTCACTTATGTGTCTGTATCTTATCTCTTTTTTTTTTTATTTGTGTATCTCTCTTATCTCTCCTACTGGATTGAAAACTCCTTTGGGGCAAGAACTATGTCTTATTCATATCTATATACCAGAGTGTTTAGCACACAGTGTTGTACATAATAGGGCTCAATAAACATTTGTTGAGTAAATAAATGGATTTTATTTGGTAAATTGATAATTAAAGATTTTTTTCCTTTTATCAAAATGAATCTCTAAAATCCATTCTTCATGAATGGGGAAGATATATATGTATGTATTATATATTATATATATATAGGTTGCATTATATATTATATATATATACATATGTATGTGTATATACATATATATGAATTTATATATACACACGCAAATATACATGCACATGTGTATATGAATATATGTATATACATATATATGTACACACACACACATACCCCCATTGGTGTCTTTGTTGAGTCTCATGCGACTCTTTAAGGCATAGCATCTAAGCCGCAAAACATATTCCCTTTTTGTAGCTTTAACTTAGAGCCAAATTCTGTGTCCAATTGTAGCATCCAACTCATTTCAGGGGATTCATTAACGTATATTCACTCTGCTTCCTTCAGATTGCCTCTTTTATTTTATGCTCCATTTTCCTGTTTTGTAGATGTAAAGTGCCTCAAATCATTTGGCAAATAAATAGCATAACATAATATAATGAATGTTGAACTAAGAATCATGAAACTGATGAGGATGGGATCTAGACCCCAAAAAGGAAAAACCCTGTACTTTCCAGCTTGGCTAAATCTCTGGCATTCTCCTAAGGCTATAATTCCATAGCTCCCTATGGCCCCAGGCCACTTCCCACCCTTAATCCTATCTAGGCTCCATTCTCCCTTGGCCACCCCTGGAGTTCTATTGCCTTTTATGGACTACTTGGCCACTCCTAGATCCCTCCCATAGTCTTTCTGTATATAAGGTCCATCTTGTCTCCATTAAGATGCTCAGATTCTTAAAATCTAGCCAATAGCTTACTAATGTTTAGACTCCTTAAGAGTCTGCCCAATATGTTGGATGTTCTAATAAACCTTGTCTTTGGCCGAAAGAAGGCTTGGATCGAATTCTTTTGGGCAGGACCCATGTGTTGTGATTTTGGGGTCCCAGCACCCCAAAAGCTCTAAACCACATCAAAACCATAGTTTTAATGTCACCTATGCTATGTGACATTGGGCAAGTCACTATACCTCAGTTTTCTCAGCTGTAGAATGAATATATTAAACTAAATTGTATCTAAAGTCCATTCTAGCTAAAAAGTTACGTAATAATAAATAATTTTAAAAGCTAAATAAATATCTTAACTCATAATAATAGTAAGTTAACATTTACATAGCACTTTTGGATTTGCATAGCTATTTATAAGCATCATATATATTCTCATATTGATGCGGTTTGGAGGTTCAGGGGGTCCTGGGCCCAAAATCACAACACGTGGGTCCTGCCCGAAAGAATTCGATCCAAGCCTTGTTTCAGCCAAAGACAATGTTTATTAGAACATCCATCATATTAGGCAGACTCTTAAGGAGTCTGAACATGAGTAAGCAGTGACTAGATTTTAAGAATCTGAGCGTCTTAATGGAGACAAGATGGACCTTATATACAGAAAGACTGTGGGAGGGATCTAGGAGTGGCCAAGTAGTCTATGAGGTACTAGAAAGGTCAGTTGATGGGATTATAACCTCAGGCTAACACCAGAGATTTGGCCATGTAGGAAAGTCCAGGATTTTTCCCTTCTGAGGCTCAGATCCCAACCCCATCAATATAATATTCTCATAGAATTCACCATTATATTCTCATATAATAATGAAGCTACTGGCATGGTTTCCCAGGATATTTTAAGGATTTTTCCTTCAGTTGGAATCATGAATTCTGACTAAATATGGTATTATCAGCTCTGTCATCAACCACCAAGCACTTATTAGACCCCTATTTTGTGCCAGGAACTGTGAGAGGTGCTATGGATATAAATACAAGTAGATAGTCCCTGTTCTCAAGAAACTGATAGTCTAATCAAGGAGAACAAAGAGGTACAGTTGTATTGAGGAAGGGATTGAAGAGGGAGGGCTAATAATTTCCCAAAGTCTTCCAAGAATCACAAAAGCTGAGATAATGTAACTCAAATAATTGGAAAAAGAGTATGGGTCACATTGAAGTTTGGGGTTGTTAGTCGATAGATTACAGTGTGGAGTTATATGAGTAATCAGGCATGTCCTTTAAAGTGGATGAAAAGCCTGACATTCTGCCATTTTTAAAAGTGCTCAGTCACTGTGTCTTTTTATTCAATTACGTGTTAGGGTAAGCTAGTCAAATTATGTGAACAGTGAACAGAGAGGAGAAACAATAGCAAGGGCGGTAGGTTCTTGCCCCTGCATGAAAATTCATAGTTGCTATTGGCATATTGAAATAATTGATCAATATATGTTTGAATGTCTCCATAGATAATGGACAAACTGTGAATGCTTAAAAAAAAAAGTGAGAAAAGTCTCTTTTTCAATTGATTTCTTTTTACCTTTTGCTATTTAGTACTCAAGTCCCTTCCTTGTCTGGTAACAATGTTTATCAGACTAGGTTCCCTGTAAAAATAAGACACTTTTCTTTGCCTGTAAAAATACATCTTGTAGACCTGCTGGGCTTAAGTGAGTGTACAAAATATGATTTGCCTCCTAAATTCGTAAATCATTTAGATAACATATGTGTGTTTAATAGGGAAGCACCCTGTTCTATTTAATATTAAGGGACTAGAGAGAGTATACAGATCATGACAAGCTATAGAAACACATGTAAAATGAGAATAATAAAACCCACCTTATCAGTTTTTTTTGTGGGAAAAATACTTGGAGAATGTCAAGGTAAACCAGCTCTGTCCTTCCTTTAGCCACATTGGAGTAGGATTAGGCTGTGGCACAGAGACCAGGTTGTGCCCAGAACCCTCTGTCCAGTGGGGGAACTCACCCATTACACCAGTTACTCCTATCCACCTTCCCTCCCCCTCCCATGTCCAGGCACCTAGCCATGTAGGAGTAGCAATGGGGCCCTATGCCACTGACCTTCATGAGTGGCAATGTCCCTTTGAAACCATAAATCTTCTACCCATAACTACCCATAGAAGCAGCTAGGTGGTGAAGTGGATAGGGTGCTGGGCCTGAAATAAGAAAGACCTAAGTTCAAATCTGACCTCAGAGATTTACTATCAAATCAGTTAGCCTCTGTTCTACTTTCCTCAACTGTAAAAAAGGGATAGTAGTAGCATCTACCTCTCAGGGTTGTTGTGAAGATCAAATGAGACAATATTTATGAAGTGCTTACCACAGTGACTGCCACATTGCTGTTGCTATTATTCAGTCATTTTTCAGTTGGATCTGACACTTCATGATGCCATTTGGGGTTTTCTTTGCAAAGATACTGGAGTGGTTTACCATTTCCTTCTCCAGCTTATTTTACAGATGAGGAAACTCAAGCAAACAGGGTTAAGTGACTTGCCCAGGGTCGCACAGCTAGTAAGTGTCTGAGACCAGATAATTATTATGTTTGTGTATATGTATATTTATGCACTTTTTATCTCCCTCCATTGGAAGTTCCTTATAAATAAGGATTATTTTATCCTTTGCCTTTGTAACCTCAGCACCTCACATGATGCCTGATGAATGACAAATGAAATAAATATAAATAGGAACTATTTTTATCCCACACTATTGATGAATGAGGCCCTCCACAAAAGTAAATTTTTTATGTGACTGAAGTTTTCTCTCTTAGATAAATCAGTAAATGCTGAAAGCAACAGGCTCTATTTATTTTGTGTATTTGGAGGAAGGATGTATCTTAACTGGAGACATCTAAGAAAGAAGGAGGTAGAGGTACCATGGAAAGGGTACTAGGATAATCTTATTGTTGTTCAGTTATTCAGTCATGGTCAACTCTGCGAAACCCCATGTACCATGCTACACCAATACTGTCCATGGGCTTTTCTTGACAAAGATACTGGAGTGGTTTGCCATTTCCTTCTCCAGTGGATTAAAGCAAACAGAGGTTAAATGACTCGTCCGGGGTCACACAGCTAGTAAGAGTCTGAGGCTGGATTTGAACTCAGCTCTTCCTGATTACAGACCCAGCACTCTATCTACTGAGCCACCTAGCTGCTTCCAAGGCAAACAGGGGTTAAAGGACTTGCCCAGGGTCACACAGTTAGTAAATGTATGAAGCCAAATTTGAATTGTCAAGATATTAGGAGGCACCCTGTTTTCCAGAGCTAAGGCCCAGCAAGCAAGCTGTGCCCTGAGCTCAGCATAACAACAATCCTTTGCGCTCATCTTCCGAATGATCGCAGCCACAGCAAAATCCTAGAACTGTTTCATATAATTATTGTTTTGCTTTGAGCAACACCAGGTGTTCTCCGAGCTTGGACAAGCACCTGTAGTACTGGTCTTGTTCTGGTCATGAAGTCCTGCTATGAAACAAACTTGTCTCATTGTTGCTATTACCCCTCATTGTGAGGGCCACATCTCACTGCAAAGCCATAGGTATAAGTATTGAGATCTCTCCACACTGCCTTGGGTCCCACCCAACAGGAATGGGTCCCTGACATATATGTCCTTGCTTATAAGCTGTTTCCCTCACTTTGAAATTAAACTTCTTTTTGATTCCTAACTCTCCTGTTTCTAGCCTGCTTTGTTGGGCTCTGGCCATCCATTGGTTAGAGGCTGGTTCCATCAGGTTGACAGAACTCAGGTCTTCCTGACTCCAGGCTCAGCAATCTATCTGCTGAACCATCTAGCTCAAGGGTGGGGAATGTGGCCTTGAGGTCTCATGTGGCCTTTTAGGTCTTCAAGTTCATCCCTTGACAGAGTCCAAACTTCACAGAACAAATCCTCTTAATAAAAGGATTTGTTCTGTAAAACTTGGATTCAGTCAAAAGGCTGCACCCAAGGACCTAGAAGGCTACATTTGACCTCGAGGCTGCTGGTTCCCCACCCCTGATCTAGCTGTTTGGCTTCCTTACCTTGGCCTCCTTACCATTCAGCCATGACTAACATCACAGGAACAGGACTAGGAAGGAAAGACACACAGTCTGAAATATCCCCAGGGATAATTGGGGCACAGTGGCCTTTGAGTCATAGAAGGAGGGGGGAATGAATGAAAATAAAATCATTTTTAGGGTCTATTATGTAGATATAGACATAGACATAGAGATATAAAACACTAGGGATACAAATACAAGATTAAAAACTATCCCTACCATTAAGGAATTTATATTCCAATGGGAAGGACAATACATAGAGTAGAATGGTGGCCAGAAAGGAGTATTTTGGGTTGGAAAATTACAGGAGTGGGGACTTGAGTGATTGGGGGTAAACTGACGTATCCTTTCTAGTAGCAATGAATGTATTGATTTGGTTATAGTTCCTGAATTAGAAAGGCAGTTGATGGGAAATAATGGATACTTGGCTGCTAGTGAGGAGAAATCCAAGAAGTAAAGTGAAGGTGCTTGAAGAATGGGTCTAGATTTAACATATGACTGAGACAATTACCAATCAGGATAGGTAGAGATCAGGGCAAGATTTCCAGACAAGAAGTATTCCAGGTCTTAGCTTCTGGATTAATGGTCTCCATGACAGTTTTATGAAAACTGTCCCTAGGACTTGGTCCATGATTAGATCAACATCTCACTGTGACTTCTCAGTCTATGCTTCACTTCATCTTAGGTGGCCCCAGGGTCTGTGTTACTTGGGTTCTGTGCAGAGAAGGAAAGGATTTTGCTCCAATGGGTTTCCCAAATTTGGTGTCCCATGCCTCACAGCACAAGAAGGGAAGCACTAATCAGCTAGAGGTACAGAGGCAGGAGAGAGTAAAAGTGAATTATAAATTGAGATGAGATCAAAGAGGTCATCTAGTCTAATCTTCTTTTTGCTGATGAAGAAACTGAGGTGTTAAGTGATTCCCCTATGATCACATAGGTATTAAGTGATAGAGGCAGAATTTGAACCCAGATCACCTGATGACAGGGTCGACATTCTTGCTGTTGCACTGGAAATGCCTCTTGAAATAGACAGCACTAAGCAGGTAGAGGGGATATGAATAGCTCTTAGATACTTTGTTGAACTGGGAAAACCAGAGGTTTTTCCAGACTACAACATACAGCTAATTTGGGATGAGAGTATAGGATGTGGGAGGGTAAACACCATTTTGATAGAGAAAAATTTCAAAACTATATCAAATATTCCATTTAGAGTTTGCTAAATATGATTTAACCTTTTCTTTATGACTCAGGGTCATTAAAGAAACATCTATTACTGTCTTGATTCTCTCCCTCTCTCTGCCTCTGTCTCTCTCATTCTGGGTAGCTGCTAAGGTGAATAGGGCTATTTTCTATTACATTAACTAGTCCAGATTGTTGTGTTTTTGTTAGTTCTTTTGTCTGCTTTTTATCATTCTTCTATCTTCTTTTTTCATCTGGTTGTCAGTTGCTCCTTTTTGCTGTTGTCAGTTCATTCACTTCTAGCAGCCATAGTCCTTTCCTCCTACAATTTCCTAATTTGCTATAGGGTAGGACAGTACACTAAATCCATTGGAATTATATCCAAAAAGAATGAGTGGGCTGTAATTGAAAACTGGAGAGGCTAACCTATGAAAAAAAAGTGAATGTCCTCTCTTAGTACCCTCTCCAGATCCAATATTTGTCTATTGAAATTCTACCCATCCTTCAAGGGCTATCTTAAATATTGCATGCTTCCTGAAACTTCCCTTATTTCTCTCCTATATCTTTCTCTACCTCCTCCCCATCTCCTCATGATTTCTCCCTTCTTGAATGATATTCTAACTTGTATTATTGTTATTTCTGGATAGTTTTGTTCTCTTTACTGGACAATAAGCTTCTGGAAGGTAAGGACCAACTATACCTTATTCATTTTTGTATCTTTCATAATACTAGGTCCAGTGGTTTGCATACAGTAGAGCTCAAAAAAAAAAAAAGAAAAGAAAAAAACTTGCTGAGTGAATGACTCACATGTAGAACTTGGGATATCTGTTTCAGATTCTGAGAAGTCTTTCCCCAATAGGTTCAGGTTTTCTGTTATGTTTTGGATAAGTGAAATTGCTGATCTCCAGCTAAGTTAGGTGTCAGTCAATCGGTCAATAAGCATTTATTAAGCACCTACTATGTGCCAGGTACTGTGCTAAGCATTGGGGATACAAAGGCAAAAGATAGCTTCTGCCCTTAATGAGCTCACACTCTAATGGGTAAGGTGGTGTTGAGCATTACTATCTTTTTTGGGGGGTTAAGTGACTTGCCCAGGGTCACCCAGCTAGTAAGTGTCAAGTGTTTGATCTGAGGCCACATTTGAACTCAGGTCCCCCTGACTCCAGGACCGGTGCTCTATCCACTGTGACACCTAGCTATCCCTAACCATTACTATCAACATCTCAATGTTCTTAGTACCACATTTCAAGCCAAGGAATTAAGAATGGATCCTTTCAACATGGTCCTTTCTATTACTTAAATGACTGATTATATTGCTGTGATGTCACAGGCTTATTTTCCAATCTCCACCCCCATGACTCCATTCTGTTTCAATCAGCATGCCTCAAGACTTTGTCAATTTTCTTCTCTGGCCTCCCAACATCCAGAATGACCTAGCAGAGAAACTACAGACTATCTCATCCCTCCCTTTCCTTCTCTCTTAGCTCTACTTCTTATATTCTGTAGCTGGCTTTGAGATCAAACTAGTACCACCTCCTATATGAGGCATGTCCTGATTTCCCCCTCCCAGTTATTAATACTTTATTTCTCCCAAAAATAACATTGCATTTACTTCATACACACACACACACATACACATACACACACACACACACACACACATATGTAAATGGGTTGTCCCATACCCTTCAATTCCAATCAATGTAATTAACAAGATGCTTGATGTCCTGATACCTTTATCAGGTAGGAATACTTCTTTGATTTAGTTACA
Organism: Vombatus ursinus; assembly: GCF_900497805.2. Taxonomy (NCBI): domain Eukaryota; kingdom Metazoa; phylum Chordata; class Mammalia; order Diprotodontia; family Vombatidae; genus Vombatus; species Vombatus ursinus. The sequence continues at coordinate 29,693,739 of NW_020954576.1, forward strand.
AAATCAGTATAATGTATAAATTAGATATAAACCATAGGTTCCCAAAGTGGCTGATACTGCCCCCTGGGGGGGGTGCTGCAACTATGGGGGGATGGTAGTCCCTGGTGCAATTGGGGACCATTGAATAAAAATAAGGGGGTGGTAGAAGCACAAGGAAAGAGGAGAAGATAAGAAAATTTTGAAAAACTGTTTGTAGATGTTTCATCTGTTGTGTAGCAGAATTAAAGTTGTAGTGATTACATTATTTCCTAAATAAACACACAAAATGCAAGTTATAACTGAATGGTGTTCAAATCCTCCAATAGGTCTTAACAAGCAAGTGTTGGCAGGTGAGCATTGTTGGGAAATTCAGCATGTATTGGCAGGAATATGTGTGTGTAATGACTTGTTAAGATACTATATGGTTACATGATGCAATATTGTATTATCAAATTTTCAACACAGGGAAAAAATCCACAAATTTACAATAAATTACTAAATTTAAAATGTCATTTAAAAAATTTTTTTGAAATGATGCAATTAAAAAAAAGTTAAAGGGTTAAATAAAGTAGATTTCCAGGGGGGCACTCAGTAATTTTTTTTAAAAAGGAAATGGTAGGACAAATAAGTTTGGGAACCTCTGGTATAAGCAATTCCTAGATATGTCTATTGAATCAATGAATCAAAGAGACAAACTATGTGTAGCTGGAGCTTCTCTAGGCATGCCTGGTTTGGGTAACGTGGAAGTTGTTGAGCATGCCCAGAGAAGCCACAACAGGTACCAATAAAATGAAAATAGATTATAACACATAGGATATGTCTTGTGGTTGGTTGAAAAAAAATAACAATTACCTTTAGAGGCTTGGATAAAATAGCAAGTCAGTTCAAAATCTGCTATATCAATAGGAGGCCAACTTAATGGTCGAACAGCTCTAGCTAAGCCTCTATAGGGAATTGCTTAGAGGATGGTGGGGAGGAGAGAGTCCCCATCTTTTCAATATGATCTCATGCCCTACCCTACCACCAGAAAATGAAAGTTTGGACTGTTTGGACTTCCCATCAGCATCGGAAGCAACATCCTTAGGCTAATAGTAGCGTTCTGCATCTAGAACTGAGTGACATATTGAGGGCAAACTGGACACACGAGGACAGTTTCAGCACTCTACATGGGCATCAGCCTTCAGAGACCAATAGAAAGCTACATGAAAGGGGAACTTCACGAGAAATCCATGAAGGGAGAAAAGGACTTCCAATAAGTAGCAGTCATGAGTTACCCCCATTAGCTAAGCTTGATCTCATTTGTGTATATAAGGAGAGTGTGTCATAGACTTTTGAGGGGGATGTCTTTGCACCAACTATCCATGCTATACCATTTCATTAAACACCTGTTTTGAAAAGCTAATTAAATCTGGCTGGCTGGTAATCAGAGGACAGGGGGTGGGGTCGGGGGTAGAACATATCAATGGACCACCAACTCCCTCAAGGTTACCTTGGAGGGACCCAAGCTGCCAGTGCTAGTGAGAATTGGGAGAATAAGCCCAAGGAGGGGGGTATTGCTACATCTATTTTGGATTTAATTGTTTATATACATACACTGGTTGTATGAACCTGGGCAAGTCACTTAACCATTAGGCAACTCCCTAAAAAATAGGTTGCAGAGGGGGCAGCTAGGTGGCATAGTGGATAGAGCACCAGCCCTGAAGTCAGAATAGACCTGAGTTCAAATGCAGCCTCAGACCAAACACTTGACACTTACTAGCTGTGTGACCCTGGGCAAGTCACTTAACCCCAATCGCCTTAAAAAAAATAGGTTGCAGAGAAGGTGCTGGCCTATATTGGTAAAGGAAATTTCCTCTGCCAATGATCAGGTATGGTCCCTATCGAATCCCAACATTGTATTTTACCCAATAGAATGTAAGTAAAGCTTAGTGAGAAGAAACATCAGGCAAATAGGAAGCAAGACCTAAGACAGGCACCTCCCTTTTGATACCATTTAAGCTCCACTCCTCCCAGCCCACCCTGGCACCAAAAAACCCTTTCTTTGAGGCTTCTTTCGGTCTTCAAAATCATTACAGTAACTTCTCTCACCATAGCCATGAAGCTGGGAAAGTTCATTCCTGCTTGCAATCTCCCTGAATGAGAAAGACCCTTCTCTAAAAGGCTTCTCTATATGTCTTCTCTGGGGCTTTGATTTTCCTGTTATAACTTCTGGTCATTGATTCTGGTTCTTTTGGAGTCATAAGTGGCTTTAACCACTAAAAGTTCTCTCTCCCTTTCCTTTGACCAATACTTTGCATTCTTGTTGGTTAACCTGAAGTAAAATTCCTAGCCAGAAATAATAGGTGGTTTCTTTCTTAAATTTACTTTTTCACCTAATATTCTAAATTGGCATCTGAACCTTATCCCCTCTGGAGGCCAAGAGCAATTTAGGTCTTTATAATTCTACCCAGGGTCTGGGATACCCATATAGTTCTCTCCCACTAACAAGATCTTCTGGAATGAACTCTTTTAAAAAATGCTTTTACTTCTTTGCCCAAGCCTTCCCTGGTTCCTTATTCATTGGTACACTTGTAATGATAGACATGTTTTAGAGCCAATGAGCAATAGACACCTGTCCCTGGTCCAGCTGCTGGCTCCAATCATCTCTCTAATCTTGGACTGCTGCACCATGGCACTTTTCTCAATTCCAAGCTTAATCTTTTACTAGAACCCAGGTTTGCAATTAAATGCCCTAAATATTCAGGAAATAACAAGTGAACGTTTCCTTACCAATAAGGGCAGGATCATGGATTACCAGTCATTATTCTATTCTTATTGTAGTATGTACTTCTGCATAGTCTGTGCTTGCATCACCAGGACTGCATCAGATACAAATCAGACTGAAAATGTTGGTAATTTTGCAGCTAATATTCGTGGCCCTGTAGTGACATGAAACTAGAAGTACTGATCTTGAAAGCAGCTCAAAAATTATTTCAAAAATACTTCTCCCTCCCTTGTTTGCAGAGGTAGGCTCTGTGTGTATGGAACATTGCATAAACTATAAAATTCAGTTGATATGTTGCTTATTTTTGGTGAACTGCAGCCCCCCTCCCCCATTCTTTTCTATTCTTTATTATAAGGGATATTTCTCTGGGGAGGTGAGGGAGGAAGGATTTATGTGTAAATGCAGGTGATGTGAAAACCAAAGATATCAACACTTAAAAAGCAAAAAACAAAAAATAAAATTCCTTCAAGAAGCCTTCAATGATTGATTCTATCTTCCTCCGATTGCTTTTTTACAATGTGTTCCCTAGATATCTATATTCATTCTCTAAATATCTATATTCAGGTACCCAATTTATGTATCTTAATAACAAAAAAAGCTTGTGCTTCTTCATACTTTTAAAAATACCTTCACACCCATTATCTCATTTTAGACTCACCATTACTCTGGGAAGTAGGTAGAAGAGATGTTAATGATATCTAGGTGTCATAGTGGATAGAGTTCTGGCTTTGGATTTAGGAAGACCCGATTTCAAATCCTACTTGAGACACTTACTAACTATGTGACTGTGGGCAAATAATTACACCTTTTTTCAGCCTTCTGAGAAATGGGTATAAAGACAGTACTTACTTTCCAGAGTTATTGTGAAGACAAAATGAGACAATATATGTATAAGAGGGATGTCCCATGCCTCTTAACCCCAATTAATGTAATTAACAAGATGCTCTGGGTCTTGATAATTTTATTAGGTTAGAATGCCTCTTTGAGTTATAGAATCAATCAAAGGTGATGCCTAGGTTACCATACACCTGTATTGAATCAATCAGTGAATCAAAGGTATGAGTCAGGTACAGACTGAATAAAAGCAGGAAGCACAGGAAATATTTTGTGGCTGGTTGAAGAGAATCAATCACACTCAGTTTGGAATCCAGCCTTCCAATAGCAGGCCAACCTAGTGGTAAGGCAGCACCAACTAAGCCCCAGAGAAAGAATAACTTGGGGTCTCTTCTCTCCTCCCAACTTTGATCAGTAAAAAGAAACCAAGAAAACCTTGGGATCTTTGGAAAGATAACATCTGTATCAGGAGACAAGGCCAAACTAGACACAAGCTTTAGGACTCTGCAAGGGCGCTGAGCCTTGGAGTTCAGCAGAGAGCTGCATGGACCCCAGGGGAAATTCATGAGGACTCCAGGAAAGGAGAAAAGGGTTTCGTACTGATTGCTTTGGGTACCCACTGCTCTTATGACACAGAGGATGAGATGGATAGATAGTGTCATGGAAGCAATGAACGTGAGCTTGGACAGACTTCAGGAGATAGTAGATGGTAGAAGGACCTGGCAGGCTGCAGTCCATGAGGTCACAAAGAGTTGGACACGACTGAACCACTGAACAACAACAAGTTCTTATGACAGTACATTAGTCAACATCTCCTTTTAACTGCTAATTAATTTGTCTGCCTGGTAATCAATGAGCAGCATACCATATAGGTGCTCATAAGCTGTAGTTCTACTAGAATTCCCCAACCTCTCAGGGTTATCCCCTAGAACCCTGGGTGGCGGGGAGTCAATTGACTCCTAGGGACCTGACCTGATAGTTTAAGTAGGAGTTTGGAGAAGAAATCCTGGAAGTGTGTGTGTGTGTGTACATATAAAATATGTGCTTTGTAAACCTTAAAGTATTTATTTAAAGATAAAATAAATCTTGGCCATCATTATATCATCAGTCCTATTTCCTTAGGCCATATTTCTATAGAACATTAAAATTTACAAAATCTTTTATGACGACCCTGTGAGATGGGTGGTACAAGTACTGGTATCCCCATTTCATTGGCTCAGAGAAGTTATGTCATACCCAGAGTCACAGGGTCATAGATTTAAAGCTGGAAGAGACCTTACAGGTCATTGAGTCCAAACCCCTCATTTTATAGTTGAGGAAACTGATGCCCAGAGAGAAAAAAAATGACTTGTCCAAGGTCCTATAGGATCCCACAGGTGTGAATCCAAGTCCAGTACAATATCCACTAAATTCTTTCTGCCTCTGGGTCATCTAATTTAGCCTCCTTTTCTTTGAGCATACCTGCTTCTAATAAACCATGCCAGAATTAGTCATGAACCAAAGATGTATAGACTGTGCCCACAATGATAATCTGGTGATGACCTCACAAGCTGAGTAACTGCTAGGAAATAAGAACCTTATATCCTAAGAGGTACCACCCAGTGGAAGAATATCAATGAAATAGAAAGACAAGGTTGCTACCTTGTGGGTTTTTCAGTCCAGTTAGGAAGATACATCATGCACTCATAAAGTGAAATGAGAAAAATTGGAAAAGAATATGTTAGCAAGAGATATATAAGAGATTGGTAGAAAGGAAAGTTACACTCACTGGTCCTAGGGTCAAGAGACCCGGGTTCAAGAACAGCACCTACTAGTGTGTGACCCTGGGTGAATTGATTTCTCCGAGTCCCAGTTTCCTCATCTGAAAATAGGTAATAATGGGAATACTTCCTAACTTACAGTGTTATTTTGAGGAAAATACTTAGTCAACCTTCAAAGTGCCATAAGAATGTGAATCATCATTAGCATATGTTGCTGTTCATTTTTAAAGTGGGTGCTATTGATGTTGAATATGGTTTGTGTGCACATGTGTGCTTGTGTTTCCTTTTCTGTGAAATTGATGAGATGGCTTGATGCAATGGAAAGCCCACTGGAATTGGATTCAGAGGATCTGCTCTGCTAACTCACTAACTGTGAGACCTTGGACATTTCCCTTCTCATTCACTATCTTCATCTGTAAAATGAGAAGATTAGACTGGGTGATCAATTCTCTCCCAACCCTCATATTCTATGCTTCTGAGGAGCTCATATTCTTGGGGTAGCTATGGGTATCTCTGTCCAGTGCACATAGTGACATCCCCAAAGGAGTGATATGTATAGCTTATAAATTCCAATTCCTAACACTATTGGTAAGGCATCTACGTGGTCCAGTAGATAGAGCCCTGGTCCTGGAGTCAGAAAGACCTGAGTTCATCTGGCCTCAGATGCTTATTAGCTGTATAATCATAGGCAAATAACTTAAATAATTCAGTTTTTCCAAATGTAAGATGTAAAAGCATCTACTCCACAGGGTTGTTGTGAGGATCAAATGAGATAATATTTGTAAGAGCACTTAGCTCACTGCTTGGCCCATAGTAGGTGCTTAATAAATTCTTATTTTACCTCCTTTCCACAAGGAGATGAGAACAAATGATGATTGAAATCTGCTAGCATGCCTTCACCATTGATCCTTTGGGGCTCTGTTACTAAAGGAACCTGGCAAAGCATTTCTGAAGCAGCCAGGCTTGGGGGTAAGAACTCTGTCTGATTTACATCTTCCTCTCACTGGATCACACCAGTTTGGCGTATGGGGATGAGGCTGAGGTGGGGAGGGGTTGACGCTACTCCTCTAAGCTCGTGTGCTCGCTGACGTCCTTGCTCTTCCTGTGTGAAGGGCCAGGAAACCACACACTGAATGTGCAAGCAGGCATCTTTAATATGCGTAATATAATTCTGTGGGGCTGCTTCGATGGTTTTCTAGCATTAGACCCACACATCTCTCTCGAAGGAGCTATGCTAGTGAAATGAGATTCTAATAAAAGAAAACCACATAGTATATTGTTAAACATTCAAGACAGGGTTTGCTTTTCCACTAATGCTGAGATGCCGAAAACACAATCCTGTTTGGAAATATGATGTTTAGAACCAAATGCAATGTGCCTGCACAGACTAATTTCTCCCTGAGATCAACTGAATACTTACATTTTATTAAGCTGTCTTTTTGGCAGGGCACCCCTTTCCCTCCTTGTCTCCTTTTGGGAGGGCTGTGGACAGTTGTTGGGTATTTTCTCCAGCTATTTGGATGCATAATTACCTATGTGCTCCAAAGGTGAATTGTTCTTTTTATGTAATTCTACATTAATAATTCAGGTGGGTTCAGGGCAATTTCTTCTCCAGTCTGCTGCTCTGTGATGCTTGCAAATCTTCCCTGAAGCATTTGGTTCACATCTGAATACATCAGTTACTGTTCAGTTTCTCCAGTCTCATTCATTTACCATTTGTCTCAGCTCTGTTGAACAAACTGTGTTTCTAGTGGAAGATGTGGGGCTGCTGGTTTGTATTTGCCTACTCTACTTTACATCCTGGCCATAGGTGGAGATTGGGGATTCCTTGGCAATAAACAGGCAGCCTATTGTCAGTTACTGGACTTGCTGAAAGAATTATGCTGGATGTTGGCATAATACTGGTCTTTGAATACACTCCAAGCTCCTTACTGACATGCTCTGATAAGTCTTTATAAGCCAGGCTTGAGAATGGGAGAACCATGTATGTCTCTCTACCTAGCAGAAGCTCAGCTATCACCCAAGCAGCCTTCCAAAGTATAGGGGGGAGTGTATGGCCAAGTTCATGGTGAAGAAAATGTGGTTACAGTTTTTCTGAGTTTTGTGATTTAAAGTGATATCCCCTGGTATTTGGTGAAAGGTTGAGAAAGGAGGTTTCCCTCTTTATCTTACAGGTGATTAGAGGTGGGAACAGATGGAAGGCTGCCATCATAAAGGAGGTCTTACAGATGATTTGGGGTAGGAATGGGTGGAGAGGCCCCCATGCTAACAGAGATAAGAACAGCGAGCTGATGGACTGGAAGCAGAGTATTTGTGGGTGAAGGAGGCTGAGGTCTGTCAGGTGGAGAGGGAGATGGTTGAGGGTGGGGATAGGAAGTGCTGGAGATGGATTGAGGGGTGTGTCATAGAGGAGAAGTGAAGGAGAAGTGGTTTCAGAAGAGGAGAACTGAAAGAAAACCCTCAGGTGCTGACTTGAAACAAAAAAACAAAACAAAACAAAACAAAAAAACCCCAGGTTATACTCTTGAACTTTGTCCCTTCAGGACCTGGAAGGTGCTATGGATTGAGCAAAAGCAGGCCTTTAAATGTAGCAATAGATTTTGAAGTGATGCAGGTGCCCATTTGGTTGAATAATGCATCATTTCTTTTGTTCTGGATCCTCATGCCCCTCCTTATTTTAATGTTTTTCATTTTAAAAAATCATATGATATATTTCCCACCCAGGTGAAGGAGACAAACCAGTGAAATTTATGGCTACAGTAAGAGAGATGTATTTAATAAAGGCAGGGGGGCAGGTAGGGAGGAGAGGGAAGACAGTAAGCATCTACCTAGTGCCTGCTATGTGCTAGCTGCTGTGATAAGTGCTTTACAAAGATTATTTCATTTGATCCTCACAACAATACTAAGAGGTTGGTGCTGTTTTTACCCCCATTTTACAGATGAAGAAACTGAAGCAGACAGCTGGACTTGTCCCATGGTTACACAGCTAGTAAGTATCTGAGGCCAGGCTTGAACTTAGATCTTCCTAACTCCAGACCCAGTGCTCTATCCGCCATGCTACCTAGCTGCCCCCATAAGGTAGTATATCCCACCCATCCCACGTAGGGAGTGCTGAATACACCTTTTAGGAGGGTCATTGATAAGCTAGATACAGAGGAGATGGTAGGGAACAGTAAAATACTTTTGATACCTGCCCCATATGGGCCACTTTAAGAATGTTTGGTTATCTTGAGAAGAGAGGACATAGGGAGACAAGACAGTTTACTTCAAGTATTTGAAAGGCTATCATGTGAAAGGAATTATCTTTATTAAGAGGCACTTAGGTAATATAGTTAATAAAGCACTAGACTTTGAGATCAGAGGGAATTGAGTTCAAATCCAGCCCCAGACCCTTACTAGCTATATAACCCTGGGCAAGTCACTGAACCTCTTTTTGTCTCAGTTTTTTTTTCTTCTGTAAAATGGGGACAATAATGGCACCTACTTCCCAGGGTTGTTTTGGAGGAGAAAGGTATATTTGTAAGGCACTGTATAAATGTTAGCTGTTCTTAATTATTATTATTGTTCTCATTGGCCCCAAAGAACAGAACCAGAAGAAATGGATGGAAGTTTCAAAAAGGCAATGTTAGGTTCAGTGTAAAGAAAACATTTTTCTCAAAATTACAACTATCCATGAATGGAATAGAGATTCTTTGAAAGCTAATGAGTTTCCCATCATTGGAGGTATTCTAGCAAAGGCTAGATGACCATTAGCTGACATTTTTTCAACTCATGATTTAAACTAAATGAGCAACTAGGTGGCGTAGTGGATGGAGCAGCAGGCCTGGAATCAGGAAGACTCTTCTTCCTGGGTTCAAATCCAGCCTCTGATACTCAGTATCTGTATGATCCTGGGCAAGTCATTTAACCCTGTTTGCCTCAGTTTCCTTATCTGTAAAATGAGCTGGAGAAGGAGATGGCAAACCACTTGACTACCTTTGCCAAGAAAATCCCCAATGAGACCATGAAGAGTTGTGCACTGCTGAACAACAACAACAACAAAGGAGGCCTCTGAGGTTACTCCTAGCTCTGAAATTCTGTGCTCTCCAACTTACTTTTTAAGGTCATATTAGGCTGGAGGTTTTTGACTTTTTTGTGTGTCAAAGATGCCTTTGTCAGTTTAGTGAAGCTTATAGACTCCTTCTGAGAGTAATGTTTTTAAATACTTAAAAGAAATGCTAAATTTGGGGCAGTTAGGTGGCTCAGTGGATAGAGTACTGGCCCTGGAGTCGGGAGGACCTGAGTTCAAATGTGGCCTCAAACACTTGACATTTACTAGCTGTGTGAACCTGGGCAAGTCATTTAACCCTGATTGCCTAAAAAAAAAAAAAAAAGACAGCTTGGTGGTGCAGTGGATAGAGCACTGGCCCTGGAGTCAGGAGGATTTGAGTTCAAATCTGACCTCAGGCGCTTTTTAGCTGTGTGACCCTGGACAAGTCACTTAACCCTATTGCCCAGGCCCCTCCACCAATGCTAAATTTTAGTTAGAGAGAAGGAATAGCTCAGGGCCTCTCTTCTCTCTCTCTCTCTCTCCCTTCCTTCCTTCCTTCCCTTCTGTCTTCAAATCCCAACATCTATCATAGTGACTGGCACACAGTAAGTGCTTAATAAATGCTTGGTGAATTGAATCACGCAGTGTCTTGAATGGGCTGAAGGGAACAAACCAAGATGGGACATCTGGTTTGGGGCCTGGAGCCGGACCCTATTGCCACTCTTTACTCCTTTCTTTCAGCTTAATCTAGTGAAGGTTATTTATATGCTGTGCTTTTCTCCAGAATATTAGATAATTATTTGCAGAGGCACAGATGTCATCCTAACTCATGTGGTTGGTTGGCATCTGAAAGAAGGACATACATTCAATTCCTCATTCTGTTTCTATATGGCATTTTAATGGCATATTTAAAAAATGCTTATCTGTTCCTACACATGCAACTGAAGATAGGAGGTGGAAACTGGTATTCAATGAGGTCCCTATAGGCTGTGCAGGACAGCAACGTAAATCTTTCCAACCCTTCCACACCCCCGTGATCTCACAAGCCCTGTAGGACCAGGAGGTCTTGACAAAGCAGCTCAAATTTTGCCTTTTCTTCCCAGGCCAGTGCTAAAGAAGGATGATTGATGCTCCCAATTTATATCTAGTTTTAGGGTTTAAAGACCAATGAGTTTGAGGATTTTAGGAGCTTAGAGAGCATCTGATCCAGCCTCCGCAGTTTAAAGTTGAGGAAACTGAGACCCAGAGAAATGAACTACTAGCTTTCTTGGATTATCTACCACTACTTCCCTTAATGTATATGAAGCTTCAGCCAACTCAATTCATTTCTACTCAATTCAACAAGGGTCTATTTAGTGCATATTATGGATAAGACACAGTGCTAGGCACTGAGGATACATTCAACAAAAAAGAAACAATCCGTGCCATCAAAGGGCTTATGTTCTACTGCATGGGAAACAGCATATACACAGATAAGTAAATAGAATCACAAAATTTCAGAGATAGAGGATCTTCAGTAGATATCTAGTCTAACAAATATCTAAACGTCAACCTTTGCCACAACATTCCTGACAAGTGGCCATCCATCCTCTACTTACAGACCTCTAGTGAAGGGTAGAGCAAACCACCACCTCCCAAGTCAATTCATTCCAACGTTTGGATAGCCCTGATTATTAACAAGTATTCCTGCCCCCCCCCCCGCCCCCTGACGATGTCATGCTTAAATCTGTTTCTCCTCAGCTTCCAGGTTGTTCCAGGTTCCATATTCTGTCCTCTGGGATCAAGATGAAAAAAAAAAAACTGAATCCCTTCTAACTTTAGAGCAGTTATGCCCCATATTCTACCCCCTCTCCAATCTTTTCTTCTATAGGCTAAACTAATGGTGTCAAATTCAAATAGAAATGTAGGCCACCAAATGATATCTAAGATTCCTGTGGACCACATATTAACTTAGAAAAGTACATTTTCATATATTTCTTTTTTTTAATTAATATATCCACACATTAAAATCAGTTAGGAACTAGGTTTTAATTTGGTTTGGGCTGCACTTAGAAGTTTTGTGGGCCTCGTGTACCCATGGACTGTGGGTTTGACACTTCTGGGCTAAACAACTCTTCAGTTTACTTGATCCTCACATGACAAGATCTCAAGGACTTTCACCATCCTAATTGCCCTTCTGGAGATGCTCACTAGCTTAACCGTCAATAAATATTTATTAAACTCCTACTATGTGTTAGGCATTGTGCTAAGTGCTGGGGGTACAAAAAGAGAAAAAAGATAGTCCTTGCCCTCAAAACACAAGAAGCAATAATAGAAAGGGAAATCCCATTCTGAATGCCTACAAAATACACAAAATATCTGGGGATAAACCTCCCAAAGTACATGAAAGACTTGCATAGATTCAACTGCAAAATGCTCATTAAGTTAAAGAACAACCTAACTAGATGGAAGAATATTCAGTCCTAATACCAATATAGTAAAAATGACAATTCTATAAAAAATCAATTCATACCTTTAATGCTATGCCAATCAAATTGCTAAGAGGGTACTTTGCAGAGCCTGATAAAAACAAAACAAAACAAAAAACAAAATTCATTTGGAAAAACAAAAAAATTTGGAATATCAAGGGAAATGATGAAAAGAAGTATGGAAAAGGGAGACCAGTACTTCCAGACCTTAAACTATATTATAAAAACTATATTATCAAAATCATCTAATATTGATCAAAGAATAGGAAGATCAATGTAACAGACTAGACAAAGGAGATTCAGAAACAAAAGAACTCCATAACCCAGTGTTTGGTAAAATGGAAAACATAATTTACTAGGGAAAAACCCTCTATTGGACAGAAACTGCTGGGAAAACTAGAAAACAGTTTTGCAGAGATTAGGTTTAGACCAACACCTGATACCACACTCCACAATACATTCTAAAGGGATACATAACTTTAATATAACAGATCGAAATATGAAAAAATTAGAAGAGAAACATCATGTATCTCTCACAGCTATAGGTAATAAACATATTGTTAACCAACAAAAGACAAAGGCAGTTACAAAAGATAAATTAGATGACTTTGATTACTTGAAATTAAAAAGTTTCTGCAAAGACAACATTAAGGTATCTAGGATAAGAAGGAAAGTGGTCGAATGGAAAAAAAAATCTTTGTGTCAAATTTCTCTGTTAAGTGTTTGGAATCCAAGATATCTAAACAATTAATAAATACATGAACCTAATATCTATTTTCCAACAGGGAAAGATGTGAACAATTAGTTCTCAAAAGAAGAATGCAAAGTATTCACAACACATGAAAAAACACTTGAAATAACTCCTAATAAGAGAAAAGCAAATCAAAACAACTCTGGAGTTTTACCTCATACCCTGTGAATTGGCAAAAAATGACCAAAAAATGGCAACAGTCAATGTTGGAGGAGGTGTGGGAAGATATGCACACTAATACATTGTTGGTAGACCTGTGAAATGGTACAAAAATTTTGGAAAACAATTTGGAATTATGGAAATAAAGTGATTAAAATGTCCATACCCTTTGAACCAGAGACTACTAGGCTTATACCCCAAGGAAGCCATCAATAAGAAAAAAATTCCTCATGTGCTCCAAAATATCTTAAAAAAAATTAAAGAAAAATTTTTAAAAAGCAATGCTTTCTGTGATGCCCAAGAATTGGAAACAAAGTAGATGCCCATCAATTGAGGAATGGCTAAACAAATTGTGATATATGAATATAATGGAATACTACTGTGCTGTGAGAAATAATCTGTGTAGTGAATACAGAGAAACACGGAAAGATCTGTATGAACTGATGCAAAGTGAAGTGAGCAGAGCCATGAATACAATATACACAGCAACTAAAACAATTTAAATGGGAAGGACAATGGCACACCAAAAAAGAAAAAAAAAAGAAAGTAAGTGTAACAAAATTATAAAGATCAAGTCAGACTCAAATGAAGAGATATGAAAATAAACCTCCAACCTATGCCTTCATGGAAGTGGGAGGTCCACAGGTGTTACATATTGCACTTTTTCTTTGCATTAATTAGTTGTGCCGACTTTTTTCCTCTCCAAAAATATTATTTTTTTCATATAGGATGGTTCTTGGGGAGGGGGAGTAGGAAGGGTAAGTATACATGAGATGCCATGGTGATGGAAGAAACAAGAAACATCAATTTTTTTTAAAAGTTGTTTTTTAAAGAGCCAAAGTGTTCCAGGCGATGTATTAAGGGCCGGGAATACAAAGAAAGTCAAAGAAAAATCCCTGATCTCAAGGAACTAAAAATCTAATAGGGGAGACAACATGTAAGCAATTATATATAGTTGTTTGTTGTTGTTAATAATAATATATTATATTATATATAATAGTTGTACAAACTATGTGTATATATCTTTATATATACATACACACATATATACACACACATATATACATATACATATATACTACACACACGCATATATATCAAATAAATTGTGATTAGTCTCAGAGGGATGACACTAAAATGAGGAAAAGAGTGAAAGAGTTATCATAGAAGGTGAGACTTTAACTGGAACTTGAATGAAACTAGGGAAGCTAGGATTTGGAGATGAGGAGGAAGAGCATTTTGACACTGGGGGACAATCAGAGAAAATGCTCAGAGTCAGGAGATGGAGTGTCCTGTGTGAGAAATAGCAAGGAGGTCAGTGTCACTGGATCACAGAGTCCATGGGGATCATGAGGGTGTAAGAAGATTGTAAAGGTAGGAGGAGGGCAGCAGGTTATGAAGGGCTTTGAATGACAGAGGATTGTATATTTGATTTTAGAGTTGATAGGGAGCTCCTGGAGTTTACTGAGTAAGCGGTGACATAGTCAAACCTGGGCTTTAGATAACTTTGACATCTGACCAGAGCATGAACTAGAACGGGGAGATATTTGAGGCAGGCAGGCCATCCAGGACACTATCGCAATAGTTCAGGTGTGAGGTGATGAGTGCCTATAACAGGGTGGTTGTCAGTATCAGAGGAGAGAAAGGGGAGTACATGAAAGATGTTATCAGGGTAAAAGAAAGGAAGGAAAGAAACAAACATTTATTAAGTGCCTCCTATGTACCAACCCCTGGGCTAAGTATTCTACAAACAATGTCTTATTTTATCTTCACAGCAATCCTGGGAAGAAGGTGCTAATATTATCCCTATTTTATGGTTGAGGAAACTGAGAAAGGTAGAAGTTAGGTGACTTGCTGAGAATCACACAGCTAGTAAGTTTCTGCAGACAGTTTTGAACTTGGATCTTCTTGACTCAAGTTCCATCTGCTAACCACTACATGGTGGTATAGTATATTAATCATTGACATATCCATAAACACAGTGGAGGAAGCCTGGTAATGGTGTCTAAAAAGCTAACCTCAGAGTTAGCACAACCTTGGTTCAAATTCCTCCTCTGATATGTTCTGTTTGTGTGATTCTGAATAAGCCACAACCTCTCAGAGCCCCAGAGAAATCTCTAAGACTATAAGTTGTAGAGCAGTTGTTAATCTTCACTTAGAGAGCTTTTTTCTTTACTGTGAAACTTCCTACATTGAGATTATAAATTTGATCCAAAACAAACAAAACTTGACATTTACATAAGACTTAGATTTCTGAAAAGCATTCTACACAAAACATCCCATTTGCTCTTCTTAATTACTCTGTGAGGTAGGTACAGGTTTTGTCAACCTCCTTATACAGATGTGGAAACTGAGGTTAGAGATACTGAATGAGTATCTTGACTATGATCACAGAAATGGCAAGTGTCTGGAGGTAGGATTTGAATCCAACCTTCCGTAATACAAAATATAACCTTATATCCAAGCTGCCTCCTGACTGGGTCTTAAAATTGTTAGAAGAGTACAAGACCTCAAAAGGTTAGCTGTGGGATTCCATGAAAATTGGGAATCTGATTAGCCATCTCTCCACCTGTTGGGGAGTGAATGCTACTTGTATGAGAAGCAGTTTCAAGTAGGAGGACATAGATTCAAATCCCAGAACTACCACTCAGTACCTGTGCCACACTGAGTCAATTCTTTCTCTATCTGGGCCTCAGTTTCCTTATCTGTAAAATCAAAGAATTGGACTAGATGACTTATGAGGTCTGAATCCATGCTCCTAGTGTTTCCTGCACAGTCTGTTTCTGACTTGTTTTAAATATGTTGAATTTGACATGTCACATCCAGGTGAAAGTGTCCACAGGCAGTTGGTAATATTAGACAAATTCAGTGGAGAGGTGAGAGCTGGCTATAGATTTAGGCACTATCTTTATAAAGATGAAATGGGGATTGATGAAGCCACTAAAAGACAAGGTGTAGAGGGAGAAAAGAATATAGTTCAGGACAGTTTTAGGAGTTGTTCACACTTAGTGGGACAGAGGAAAGCCATAACCAAGCAAAGACTTCAAACAAAAGGCTAGAAAGAAGAACCAGGAAAGACAATATCCAAGGAAGCCAAGAGGACAGTGTGTGTATCAAGATTGTTGTTAACCTTGTCAAAGATTGAAGAGAGGTCATGTTGAAAGATGATTGAGAAAAGACATTTCCTGCACCTTGAGATTAGCATGAGGAGGGAGTAAAGAGTGCCTAAGGAGACAAAATAGCTTTTTTTCTGGACCTTTTAGTAGTCTTAGGCTTCCTTCCAATAACCTTAGAAACCAGATTTGATTAAGTGAATTTGTATTTCCTGAGTTGGTTTATCTTTCCCCTTTTTCCCTTCTCCCCCTCCTCCTCTTCCTCTTTTTCCTCCTTCTCTTCCTCCTCCTCCCCTCCTTGTTCTCACAATAGACAGAGCACTGGACTTGGAATCCAGAAGTCCTGAGTTTGAATCTAGTCTAGACACTTATTAGCTGTGTTACCCTAAACAAGTCCCTTAATATCTGGTTCAATTTACTTACCTGTGAAATGAGAATAATAATAGCACTGATCTCTGGGGTTATTGATTCTCATATCATATGATCTTCTATTTGTAAAGCATCTTACAAACCTTAAAGTACTATATAAATGCTAGCTATTCTTCTTATGAACTATGTATTTGAAGGTCATGAAAGAACTGGAAAATATATTTGATGAGCCACTGTCAGTGATAATTGAAAGATTGTGAAAAATGGGAGAGGAGCCACAGGATTAGATAAAGGCCAATGTTATCCTGATTTTCAGAAAGAAGAGAACAGAGTCTTCAAACTATAGGCCAATGAGCCTGATTTTGATGCCTGGGATAATTCTAGCATGGACCATTTAGTAGATTGTTGGAGGACATCTAGAAAGGGAAGCAGCGATTACAATAAGCTTGCATAGCTTCATCAAGAACAGGTCATGCCAGAATAATCTCATTTCATTTTTTAACAGGATTATTAAATGAGTAGATGAAGGGAATCTTATGGATATGGTTTGCCTAGATTTTAGAAAAGTTTTTAGTAAAATATCTCATATTATTCTTGTGAAGAAGATGGAGAAAAAGCAATTAGATGATAAAGCAATCAGACAGATAGAGAACTGGTTAGGTGGATGGGCTCAAAGAATGTTGCTAATGATTCAATGTCAAGGAGGACTCCAATAAAGCAGCCCAAGAATCTGTGCTTGATCATATGCTATTAATTTTTTTTTCAATGCCTTGGCATAGATGATGTGTACTTGAAATCTGAAGATAGCACAAAGCTGGGCAAAATAGCTGATACAGTGGATGACAGTCAGTATCAAAAAGGATCTTGAATCCAAAAGGATCAAAATGCAAAACAATCTTGATAGGGTAGAGCACTGGGAAGAATCTAATAAGATGAAATTCTGTAGGGATAAATCTATTTTCTTATTTTTGGGTGCAAAAAATCCACATCAGATTTTTAAGATGAGGGAGGCCTGGAGTGACAGCAGTTAGGAAAGTGACTTGGGAGTTCTTGTGGACTGTAAGCTCAATATGAGTCAGCAGTGTGATGTGGCATCCAGAAAAGCTCATTAAATCTTGGCCTGCTTAAGAAGGTCATAGCTTTCAGTAATAGGGAGGTGATAATCCCATCATATTGTGCCCTTTTCAGACCTCACCTAGGGTACTGCATTCATTGCTAAGCACTACAGTTTAAAAAGGACAAAGGAAGGTAAGCAGGATGGTGGAGGGCCTTAGGTCCCTGACATATGAACATAGATTGAAGGAACTGGGGCAAGGTTAGCCAGGAAAAAAAAAAAGAGAGAAGACTGAGGGAGAAGGGAAGGAGGGTCTGTAATACTATGTTGAATTATTTGAAGGGTTGTCACATGGAAGAGAGATTAGACATATATTCTGTTTGGCCACAGAAAACCAAACCAGGAGCAAAAGAGATTTGATATTGGGAAAACTTCCTAACAATCCAAGCTATCCGAAAGTTGAATGACTGCCTCAAGAGGTAATGACCTTCCTATCTTCACAGGTCTTTAAATAGAGGTTGAATTATGACACATCAGGTATGTTTTGTGAATGTATAAATTGGATTAGATGGTTGCTGACACCCAAATGTAAAATTCTGTGATTCTGTATTTTTGTTCTATGAGGAGCTTCTCTCATCTTCTCTTCTTTTTGTAATAGTATTTTATTTTCCCCAATTATATATAAAGACAATTTTTAGCATTCATTTTTACAAGATTTTGAATTCCAAATTTTCCTCCTTCCCTCTTCTTAAAATGGCAAACAATTTAATATAGGTTATATATGTGCAATTATGTAAAACATTCCCATATTAGTCACAGTTGTGAAAGAATAAACAGACCAAAAGGAAAAAAAAAACACGAAAAAAATAAAGTAGGTGAAAATGTATGTTTCCATCTGCATTCAAAGTCCATCAGTTCTTTCTCTGGGTGTGGATAGCATTTTCCATCCTGAGTCCTTTGTAACTGTATTGGATCATTGTATTGTTGAGAAGAGCTAAGTCATTCATAGCTGATCATCACACAATGTTGCTGTTAACTGTGTACAATTTCCTTCACCTTTTCTTCTAGAAGGGCTAAACAAAGATTGTCCTCCAAGAAATGCTAGTTTCACCAGTCACCGCTGCTCTTGAGTAAGGCAGCTACTGATAATGAGGAATTTATCCACCAGAGGTGGACCACAAGAATCTCTTTGTGCATATTAAAATGAGTGTTAACTAAAATCCATGATTTATAGTCGTTTCCAGGTGACTTTGTCGCCCTCAGTTACTCCCAAACTCAACCTCTCCTTGCCTTCTCAGTCTAACAGGCAAAAAGAGTTATTTAATGCTTTCATCACAAGAATGTCATTATAGAAACCTCTCACTTTGTTACAGGAATATCCAACCAGAGATTTGGGGATCATTTACTGACCCTACCTTTCACATATTTATGGATTGCAACATCTGGGCATTTATTAGTGGCAAAAACTTTTGAAACAAAAGTGTAAACCAGCTTATCAGTGGGAGAATATAATGATTTCAAGTGCAGAAGATTGACATGTATGGGAGGGAAGATAATCAGAGAACAGCTAGATAAAGCATTTATGAAGTGCTTGCTGGGGACCAGGCACTGGGAATAAAATACAAGCAATAAGATATTTCTTCCCCACTCACCTTCTACAGGAAGCTTTTTCCAATCCCTCTTAATTCTAGTGCCTTTCCTCTATTGATTATCTCCTATTTATTCAGTCTATATCCTGTTTGTATACAATTGTTCATATATGTTTCCCCCATTAGACTGTAAGCTCTGTGAGGGTACAGACTGAGTTTTCACATGCTATTGTTTTGAATTGTTTTAGTCATGTCCGACTCTTCATTACCCCATTTGGGGTTTTCCTGTCAAAGATACTAAAGCAGTTTGTCATTTCCTTCCAGCTCGTTTTACAGATGAAGAAATGGAGGCAAACAGGGTTAAATGACTTATCTAGGGTGATACAGCTAGTAAAAGTCTGAGGCAAAGTTTGAACTCACAAAAATGAGACCCAGCATTTTATCCATTGCATCAAGTAGTTGCCCCACAGTAGTGCTTGAGGGATTGGGGGAGGGGTGCAATAAGGAATGGAACAAAAGAGAGAATTCCTTAAAAAGTCCAGGAGAAAGTGAGGTTATGCATGGCTAGAGTCCTTCCTAAAAAGGTGGTCCCAGTGAGGGAGTCATGACTGAGGGACACAGTGTAGCAGTTTCTCAGGGTGGCAGTGTGGCAGGTCAGTGACAGGACTATTCCAGAGACAATACAAGACAGACAAGGAATTCTTTTTTCCCAAAGAACTTCCCTTTGATTCTGCCTTGTTTCCCTGGCCAAATGACTGTGAGGGGAGTGGAGCACACCTGTGACAAATGAGCAGATTGTAATCCCACTGTAATACTTCTGTTGGGGGTTAGGATCAAGATCTCACAATAGACTAACCATCGTATCAGGCTATTTTCCTGTATGCTGTCCCTGAGTGTCAAGGAACATGATTTGCTTAGGTAATAACAATCTGGCATAGTGCACAATTCTATTCTATTTGTAGCTTTGAACCTATAACCTTCACTGAAATGAGTTTCATTTGGATTTGGGAAATACGGAAGAATTATAGACTAAATGCTGAATATGAATGAACCTAGACAAAATGTTTTTAAAGCTACTTGGTAACTCTTTTAAAGAAATAATAGAGTAAGAACTTTTATGCAGGGCAGAAAAGAGATAGGTATCTGCAATCTTCTTTCCCCCCACAGCCCCAGTTGAGGCTCTCACCACGTCTCTCATCTGAATTTTTGCAATAGCCTTCTAACTATTGCATCAAGTCTTTTCCCCGCTCCAATCCATCTTCCACTCAAATACCAACAGGATTTTTCTAAAGCTTGGGTCTGCCTGTCACTGCAGTGCTCAGTGAGTTTAAGAGGCTTGCTATTACCTCCAGGATTAAATATTAACTCCTCTATTTGGCATTTAAAGTTCTTCCTTACCCAGCCCCTTCTGACATTTCCAGTATTCTTGCACTTTATTCCCCTTCACACATTCTACGATCCAGTTAAATTGCTCCTACTTCCTTTTCCTTACATTTCCCAACACTACATTTCCCTGCCTTTGCATTTCCATGCCTTTGCAATGACTGTCCCTCTTGCTTGGAATGCTCTGTCCCTTGATCTCTGTCCCTTACCTTCCCTGGCTTTAAGACTCAGTTTAAATCTCATCTTATTCAGGAGACCTATCTTGGGTCTGACATATATAATGCCTTCCCATCTCCAAGTCTCTGTGTCATATGTTCTGTGTATACTTATTATTTACATTTTGGCTTCCTCATTAGAATGTATGCTCCTTGAGGACAGGAACTATTTTTACCTTTTTTTCATATCTCTAGCTCTTAGTATAGTACTGGCAATTAATAAGTGCCTACTAATTATTATTTTTAAATTTCAATGTATTATTTATTTTTAACATTCAATTTAAAAAAAAATTTCAAATTCTCTCCCTCCCTCCTACTCTCTCCCATCCATTGTGAAGGCAAGAAATATGATATCAATTATGCATATGAAACCATGTAAAACATATTTCCATATTAGCCCTATTGCAAAAAAGCAAAACAAATTTTTTTAAAAAAAAGGGAAAAATTATGCTTCACTCTGCATGTAGACCCCATCAGTTCTTTCTCTGAAAGTGGATAGCATTTTTCATCATGAGTCCTTTGATAATGTCTTGGCTCATTGTATTGCTGAGAATAGCCAAGTCATTCACAGTTGATCATTGTACAATATTGCTGTTATTGTGCACAATATTCTCCTGGGTCTGGTCACTTCACTTTGCGTGGGTTCATATAAGTCTTTCCAGGTTTTTCTGAAACCATTCTGCTCATCATTTATTATAGTACAATAATGTTCCATCACAATGATATACCACAACTTGTTTAGCCATTCCCCAATTGATGGGCATTCCCTCATTTTCCAATTGTTTGCCACCACAAAAATAGTTGATATAAATGTTTTCATACACATCGGTCCTTTTTCTGTATCTTTGATTTCTTTTGGGATAAAGATCTAGCAGTGGTATTGCTGGGTCAAAGGGTATGTGTGGTTTTATAGGCCTTTTAGCATAGTTCCAAATTGCTCTCCAGAATGAGTGGATCAATTCACAACTCCACCAACAGTAAATTAGTGTCCCAATTTTTCCACATCCCCTCCAATATTTGTCATTTTCCTTTTCTATTATATTAGCCAAATAGTGAGTTCTTGTCCCCAAAGCTTGGATCCTTGGGTATATAAAATACTAGATTATTATAGTCATTTGCTACTGTGTGTTGTGTACCTAATCTATTTCACTCTATTTCTTAGCCAGTATAAAATTGTTTTGATGATTACTGCTTTGAAATACAGTTTGAGATTTGGTACTGCTAAGCCACCTCCTTTCACATTTTTTTTTGTTGATTCCCTTGATATTCTTGACCTTTTGTTTTACTGGATGAATTTTGTTATTATTTTTTTCTAGTTCTATAAAATCATTTTTAGAATTTGATTGGTGTGGCACTGAATAAGTAAATTAATTTGGATAGAATTGAAATTTTTATTATATTGGTTCAGTATTCCCATGAGCAATTAATATTCATCTAATTATTTAGATCTATCTTTCTTTGTGTGAAAAATGTTTTGTAATTATGTTCTTTTAGTTCCTAGGTTTGTCTTGGAACGTAGACTCCCAACTTATATTGTCTGCAGTTATTTTAAATGGAATTTCTTTTCTATCTCTTACTGCTGGACTTTGTAACACAAAGAAATGCTGATGATTTATGTGCGCTTATTTCATAACCTGTGACTTTGCTGAAGTTGTTAATTGTTTCAGCTAATTTTTAGTTGCTTTTTTTAGGACTCTCTAAGTATACCATCATATCATCTGCAAAGAATGATAGTTTTGTTTCCTTATTCCCTGTGTTTATTCCTTCAATTTCTTTTTCTTGCCTTATTGCTATAGCAAACATTTCTAGTAGAATAATGAGTAGTAGTGGTGATAATGGGCATCCTTATTTCATCCCAGTCTTATTGGGAAGGCTCCTTATTTATCTCCATTACAGATAATGCTTGCTGTTGGTTTTAGATACATACTGCTTGTAATTTTAAGGAAAGGTTCATTTATTCCTATGTTTTCAAGTGTTTTTAATAGGAATGAATGTTGTATTTTGTCAAAAGCTTTTTTTGTTGTTGCATCTATTGAGATAATCATATGATTTTTGTTATTTATATGTCAGTTATACTGATAGTTTCCCTAATATTGAACCAGTCCTGTGTTCCTGGTATAAATCTCATCTTGGCATAATGTATAATCTTTTTGATGCATTGCTGTAATCTCCTTGCTAGTATTTTATTGAAAAAATTTGCATAAACATTCATTAGGGAAATTGGTCTATAGTTTTCTTTTTCTCTGTTTTTGCTCTTCCTGGTTTAGGTATCAGCATCATATTTGTGTCATAAAAGGTATTTAGTAGGACTACTTTGCCTATTTTTTCAAATAGTTTATATAGTATTGGAATTAACTGTTGTTTAAATGTTTGGTAGAATTCACTTATGAATCCATCTGGTCCCAGGAATTTTTTTTTTAGGGAGCTCACTGATGGCTTGTTCAATTTCTTTTTCTATGATAGGGTTATTTAAGTATTCTATTTCCTCTTTTGTTAATATGGACAATTTATATTTTTGTAAATATTCATCCACTTCAGTTAGATTGTCAAATTTGTTGGCATATAATTGCTTGAAAGTTCTCTATTTCATTAAATATTCATTCCCTCCCCCAAGGTCTATACTTAGTTTTGCTGGGTAGGTTATTGTTGTAATAGTAGCTCATTTGCCTTCCAGAAAATTATATTCCAAGCCCTCTGCTCCTTTAATTTGGAAGCCACTAAATATTGTGTGATCCTGACTGTGAATCTTTGATATTTGAATTGTTTCTTTCTGGCTACTTGCAGTATTTTCTCCTTGACCTAGGAGCTCTGGAATTTGTTTCTAATATTCCTAGGAGTTTTGGGATCTCTCTAAGGAGGTGATCAGTGGATTCTTTCAATTTCTATTTTGCTCTCTGGTTCTAGGATATCATGGGAGTTTTCCTTGACAATTTCTTAAAATATGATATCTGATCTCTCTTTTTGATCATGACTTTCAGGTAATGCAATAATTCTTAAATTATCTTTCCTCAATCTATTTTCCAGGTCAGTTGTTTTTCAATAAGATTTTCACATTTTCTTCTATTTTCACATTCTTTTGACTTTGTTTTATTGTTTCTTGATGTCCATTGGGGTCATTAACTTTCACTTGCCAAATTATAATTTTTAAGGACTTATTTTCTTCAGAGAGCTTTTTCCCCTCTTTTTTCCATTTTGCCAATTCTGCTTTTAAAGGAGTTTTCAGTAGATTATTTTACCTCATTTACCATTTGGCCATTTCTGTTTTTTAAGTTCTTCTTTTCTTCAGTATTTTTTTTTTGTGCCTCTTACCCAACTGGTGATTCTCTTTTTGTAATTTTCTTGCATCATTCTCTTTTCTTTTTCCAATTTTTTCTTTATGTCTCTTACTTGATTTAAATTCTTTTTGAGTTCTTCTAAGAATTCTTGTTGAGATTGTGTCTAATTCACAGGTTTTTCTTTGATGCATTGCTTGTATCTGTTTTGACATTGTTATCTTCTTTTGAGTTTGTGTCTTAATCTTCCCTGTTGCCATAGTGGCTTTTTATAGTCAAGTTCTTTCTTTCTTTCTTTCTTTCTTTCTTTCTTTCTTTCTTTCTTTCT